>NW_013935328.1:0-231 GCF_000517525.1 Limulus polyphemus | reverse complement strand
TTGTTACAAAATAACGCTAACGATGAGTATGGTGGTTATAAATTCGGTAACTAGAGCTACACCTATGTGTTCTGAGTATTTTGATTATAAATTCTATAACTAGAGTTACACCTATGTGTTCATGGAGTAGTTGTACCAAGTAAGGCTAAAGATGAATATGTTGGTTATAAATTCGGTAACTAGATATAAACCTAAGTGTTCATGAAGTAGTTTGGTTATAAATTTGGTAAC
>NW_013935327.1:0-317 GCF_000517525.1 Limulus polyphemus | reverse complement strand
TGTATTCACTTGTAACATAAAATACTGTTCTAATTACAACAGTATGTCATTGTACAATACATCTTAAGGTCATAAAGACCCGGTGTATTCGCTTGTTATATAAAATACTGTTATATTACAACAGCATGTCAATTTGCAATATGCTGTTGTAATATAAATTGCAAAATGACTGACCTTATGATGTTAACAAGTGAATACACGGGGTCTTTATATAAAATTCTTTTCTAATTACAACAGTACGTCATTGTACAATACATCATAAGGTCACAAAGACCCGGTGTATTCGCTTGTTATATAAAATACTGTTATATTACAAC
>NW_013935326.1:0-339 GCF_000517525.1 Limulus polyphemus | reverse complement strand
TAGATGGATAGTGACTGGTAGGTCTTATAATACAGATGGATAGTGGCTGGTAGGTCTTTTAATACAGATGGATAGTGGCTGGTATGTCTTTAAATACAGATGGATAGTGACTGGTAGGTGTTTTATTATACATGGATAGTTATTAAAATACCTACCAGTCACTATCCATCTAAGATGGATAGTGGCTGGTAGATCTTTAATACAGATGGATGGTAACTGGTAGGTCTTTTATTATAGTGGATAGTGACTGGTAGGTCTTTCATTATATATGGATAGTGTCTGGTAGGTCTTTAATATAGATAGATGGTAACTGGTAGGTCTTTTTATAGATGGATAGTG
>NW_013935325.1:0-207 GCF_000517525.1 Limulus polyphemus | reverse complement strand
AATGCTATAAAGGTCTCTGTAATAACGGGTTTATCTGCAATAGGGTGTATCTGCAATAGCCCCTCATGCTATAAAGGTCTCTGTAATAACGGTTTATCTGCAATAGCTCCTCATGCTATAAAGGTCTCTGTAATAACTGTGTATCTGCAATAGCCCCTCATGCTATAAAGGTCTCTGTAATAACGGATTTGTCTACAATAGCTCCTC
>NW_013935324.1:0-235 GCF_000517525.1 Limulus polyphemus | reverse complement strand
ACAAGATTTAACGATACTGTGTACTGTCAATAAGAAGACACACGATTTAGCAATACTGTGTACTTTCAATAAAAGACACAAGATTTAACGATACTGTGTACTATGAATAAGACGACACAAGATTTAACGATACGGTGTAAATGTCTTTCAATAAGAAGACACAAGGTTTAACAAAACTGTGTACTGTCAATAAGAAGACACACGATTTAACAATACTGTGTCTTTCAATAAGAAG
>NW_013935323.1:0-200 GCF_000517525.1 Limulus polyphemus | reverse complement strand
TAATCAAGATAACCTACACAGTTGACGTATGTGGAAAACATAGGGAAACACACATGGGAAAATCGTTTACCCAGGTTAATCACCTAAAGTACCCCAATGCAGTACATAATCAAGATAACCTACACAGTTGACCTATGTGGTTTTCCTATGTTTTGTGTCAGGGGAAAAACGTTTACCCATGTTAATCACCTGAAGTACCC
>NW_013935322.1:0-392 GCF_000517525.1 Limulus polyphemus | reverse complement strand
ACATGTTTTCAAAGTCAACAAAATCTAGTGGGTTCCTTTTAGTTCGTTTTCTTTTTTGTTGACATTGATTCCAGAGGAAGGAAGACTAAAAGATTATAAACGGTATATTTGTCGACTGTTTTAGTCAGTTTTCCACTTGACATTGATATAGGTCGTATTTTGTCGACTGTTATAAAGGTCTTTTAATCTTCCTTCCACTAGATTTTGAAACCTAAAAGACCTTTATAACAGTCGACAAAATGTAGTTTAAGAAGGATTAAAAATGCCATTATGAAAGTCATTAAAATATAGCGTAAGAAACACTAAAAATACCTCTATCAAAGTCGAAAATATCTAGTCTAAGAAGGGTCAACTTTCATAACTGACTTTTTAGGTAACACGTTTTCAAAGTC
>NW_013935321.1:0-268 GCF_000517525.1 Limulus polyphemus | reverse complement strand
CTAGGCAACGTTAAAGTGTACCTAAAAAGCGTATGTGTACTGCAGGGAAGCTTTTGGTTACTGATTGTTTTTCGATTTCTTGTTACCAGAGGGTCCTAAATTGATGATTCTTCACCAAATTTTGTATACAGAAAAGCGAATAAAAGAGTAACATAAAACGACCACAAAAGACGCAAAAATGAAAATAGAACGCTAGAATTTTGCATGTAAATATGCAAGTATGCAACGAAGGTTCTTGAAATAATTTCGAGAAGATCCGTCCAAATCG
>NW_013935320.1:0-309 GCF_000517525.1 Limulus polyphemus | reverse complement strand
TTTTCTTAATTTTCTCTATCTATTGAAATAACTGAACTTTCCAAGTATTTTTCTCTTAATGTTTTCTCCATCTATTGAGAGATAACCAAACTTTCAAGTATTTTTCCTAATTATTTGTTTCATTATATATTAATAGATGGAGAAAAATATATGGAAGTTCAGTTATCTCGGAGAGATAAGTGAATATTCAAGTATTTTTCCTTATTTTTGTTTCTCCATCTATTGAGAGATTACTGAACTTCGATATATTTTTCTCCATCTATTGAGAGATAACTGAACTTTCAAGTATTTTCTGTATTATATGTTTCT
>NW_013935319.1:0-306 GCF_000517525.1 Limulus polyphemus | reverse complement strand
AGAGTCCGATTCATGGCTCATGTTTTAGTTCGTATAATATTTTTATTCATTATAATATCGTTCTAATTCAATTTTCGTTTGTCTATAGATTTCATTATTTTATGGTTGTTTTTAATGTAAACAGAGGATATGTGACCATTACACTAGTCTACAAAAATCTATAGACTTTACATTAAAAACAACCAATAGATGATGAACGTGAGTTTAATGTATGTTGTTTCAATGTGTATTTATCATCAACTTTTGCGTCCCGTTAAAGCAATATAATAAGATATTTAAAATAATCTTGAGAAACTTGTCGATATT
>NW_013935318.1:0-221 GCF_000517525.1 Limulus polyphemus | reverse complement strand
AATATTCAACAGTACTAAGTAGAAATTAATACCAGTAGGAACAAGTAGGGATACATTGTAGATAACTTTAACAATAAATATATTCAACAGTATTAAGTAGAAATTAATAACAGTACGAACAAGTAAGAATACATTGTAGACAATATTCAACAGTACTAAAGTAGAAATTAATAACAGTACGAACAAGTAGGAATACATTGTAGACAACTTTAACAATAAAT
>NW_013935317.1:0-314 GCF_000517525.1 Limulus polyphemus | reverse complement strand
GATTTAACGATACTGTGTACTTGTGTCTTCTTATTGAAAATCGTTAAATCACTGTGTACGGTCAATAAGAAGACACAAGATTTAACGATACTGTGTACTGTCAATAAGAAGACAGTACACAGTATCGTTAAATCACACAAGATTTAACGATACTGTGTACTGTCAATAAGAAGACACAAGATTTACGATACTGTGTACTGTCAATAAGAAGACCAAGATATAAGGATACTGTGTACTTCTTGTGTCTTCTTATTGACTCTTGTGTCTTCTTATTGACAGTACACAGTATCGTTAAATTTAACGATACTGTGTAC
>NW_013935316.1:0-361 GCF_000517525.1 Limulus polyphemus | reverse complement strand
CAAAGGCTATAGCCTTGGTAGTTTCGACGAAAAATTTTCTGTTTCAAAAAATTGACCATTTTGCGTATTTTAAATCAATATTGACAGTAAAATACCGCTTAGTATTTATTTCATAGAAAAAAAAATTTTGAGGAGTTATCCGAAATTTTATTAACAAACCAAGGAATATCAAAATTCCGAATATTTCAAAGAAGTTCCATTTTTTGCTTTTCACTTGTTGTAAGATTATCCGAAATTTTATTAACAAACCAAGGAATAAATATTCGGAATTTTGATCAAAGAAGTTCCATTTTGAAAAGCAGACAACAAGTACTTCTTTCTATTGCGATATCAGGAAAATCTAATTTTTAGACAATTTTGG
>NW_013935315.1:0-218 GCF_000517525.1 Limulus polyphemus | reverse complement strand
TTGTTTCTGTTCTGTGCTACTCGTATAACTGATGTTTCTGTTCTGTGCTACTCGTATTATTGGTGTTTCTGTTCTGTGCTACTCGTATAATTGGTGTTTCTATTCTGTGCTACTCGTATAACTGATGTTTCTATTCTGTGCTACTCGTATAACTGATGTTTCTGTTCTGTGCTACTCGTATAACTGATGTTTCTGTTCTGTGCTACTCGTATAACTGA
>NW_013935314.1:0-275 GCF_000517525.1 Limulus polyphemus | reverse complement strand
CCACTCTTCAGACTTAAAACTTGGTTAATAATAACCCTCTCTCTTATCTTCAGTCTTAAAACTTGGTTAATAATAACCCTCTCTCTTATCTTCAGTCTTAAAACTTGGTTAATAATAATAATAACCCTCTCTTCTTCTTCAGTCTTAAAACTTGGTTAATAATAATAATAACCCTCTCTTCACTATCAAATAATAAACTTGGTTAATAATAATAATAACCCTCTCTCTTATCTTCAGTCTTAAAACTTGGTTAATAATAATAATAACCCTCTCTT
>NW_013935313.1:0-222 GCF_000517525.1 Limulus polyphemus | reverse complement strand
GTTGTACTAAGTAAATCTAAAGATGATTTCAACTCCACGAACACCTAGGTATAACTCTAGTTACTGAATTTATAACCACCATTTTTACCAAATAACGCTAAAGATGCGTATGGTGGTTACAAATTCGGTAACTATAGTTACACCTAGGTATTATATGGAGTAGTTGTACCAAATAAGACTAAAGATGAGTATGGTGGTTATATGTTCTGTAACTAGAGTTAC
>NW_013935312.1:0-914 GCF_000517525.1 Limulus polyphemus | reverse complement strand
CCCACCTTTCGGATTATATTTACTCTGAATGAACCGGCTAGTGTTTATTTCGGTAGAAAATTCAAAACAGAGACATTATAACATTAACGAAAACGCATCATGTCGCGTCAAAAGCTTAATAAAATAGAACTTTTGTCACTCTTCTATTAACTGTGCTTCTCCTTGGTATTTTCGGCGAAAATATCAATTTTTTGAAACTTGAAAAACAGTGCTTTTTAAAAAGCACTGTTTTTCAAGTTTCTAAAAATTGATATTTTCGCCGAAATACCTTCGTTTTTTGCTAAAATTTTGAAAAAATTTATTTTTCTTCATATTTCAATACAAAGATGCCCTTGATGTGCGTACGATTATGGAATAAATATTGGGAATTTCGATCAAAGGATGTCCATTCTGAATAGTATCAAAATAGGCGAGCTTCGATTTTTCATTTTTTCCTTCAGGTATAATAAACAAAAGAACGGCTTTAAATATAAGATTATTCAACCCAAATCACCCTCATCTAACTGATCATGACGTCTATTACAAAATAAACCCCACCACATAATCCGAAATTACTCTGAATGAACAAAAGTTCTATTTTATTAAGCTTTTGACGCGACATGATTAACGGCTGGAGTTTATTTCGGTAGAAAATTCAAAACAGATACATTATAACATTAACGAAACGCCTCTTCTATTAACTATGCTTCTAGCGAAAATATCAATTTTTTGAAACTTGAAAAACAGTGCTTTTTAGCAAAAAACGAAGGCTATAGCCTTGGTATTTTCATAATTTTTATCAAAATTTTTTTGTATTGAAATATGAAGAAAAATAAATTTTTTCAAAATTTTAGCAAAAAACGAAGGCTGATGCCCTTGATGTGCGCTATTCAGAATGGACATCCTTTGATCGAAATTCCGGAATATTTATTCCA
>NW_013935311.1:0-389 GCF_000517525.1 Limulus polyphemus | reverse complement strand
AATTCCAACCTACTGAATATTTTTATTGTATTACCAACCTACTGAATTACATTTATTGTATTATTCAGTAGGTTGGTAATACAATAAAAATATTCAGTAGGTTGGTAATACAATATTTTATTCAGTAGGTTGGTAATACTTGGTAATACAATAAAAGTATTCAGTAGGTTGGTAATACAATAAAAATATTCATAGGTTGGTAATACAATAATACAATAAAAATATTCAGTTTATTGTATTACCAACCTATATTCAGTAGGTTGGTAATACAATAAAAATATTCAGTAGGTTGGTAATACAATAAAAGTATTCAGTAGGTTAGTAATACAATAAAATTATTCAGTAGGTTGGTAATACAATAAATGTATTCAGTAGGTTGGTAATACAAT
>NW_013935310.1:0-272 GCF_000517525.1 Limulus polyphemus | reverse complement strand
CCGGGTCAAATGGTTTATATTAGAATACCTGTAACACGTTTTAAAGTACACATCTTAGGTATTCTAATATAAACCATTTGACCCGGCTCTGTCATTTTATATTAGAATACCTGTAACACGTTTTAAAGTACACATCTATGACAGAGCCGGGTCAAATGGTTTATATTAGAATACCTATAACACGTTTTAAAGTACACATCTATGACAGAGCCGGGTCAAATGGTTTATATTAGAATACCTGTAACACGTTTTAAAGTACACATCTATGACAG
>NW_013935309.1:0-257 GCF_000517525.1 Limulus polyphemus | reverse complement strand
ACACGGGACACCGGATTCATGTGTATCTTGACACTACTGAACATACGGGACACCGGATTCATGTGTATCTTGACACTACTGAACACACGGGACACCGGATTCACGTGTATCTTGACACTACTGAAAACTTCTGAGGGACACCGGATTCATGTGTATCTTGACACTACTGAACACACGGGACACCGGATTCACGTGTATCTTGACACTACTGAACACACGGGAACACCGGATTCACGTGTATCTTGACACTACTGAAC
>NW_013935308.1:0-216 GCF_000517525.1 Limulus polyphemus | reverse complement strand
TTAAATTGATATGGGTTGTTTTAGTCAGTTTTCCACTATATTTTGTCGACTGTTATAAACGGTTTTTTAGTCTTCCTTCCTCCAGATTTTGTTGACATTGATAATGTTCCTTTTATTCCGTTTTCCACTAGATTTTCTTGTAAACACACGTTTTCAAAGTGTTTTCTTCCACTCGATTTTGTCGACTTTCATAACTGTCTTTTTAGGCCTTCTTAG
>NW_013935307.1:0-261 GCF_000517525.1 Limulus polyphemus | reverse complement strand
AAAGACCTACCAGGGATGGATAGTGGATGGATAGTGGCTGGTAGGTCTATCATTATATATGGATAGTGGCTGGTAGGTCTTTTAATATAGATGGATGGTAACTGGTAGGTCTTTTATTATACTGTATTAAAAGACCTAACAGCCACTATCCATATATATTGAAAGAACTACCAGCCAATATCCATCTGTATTAAAAGACCTACAAGTCACTATCCATCTGTATTAAAATACCTACCAGTCACTATCCATCTATAATAAAAG
>NW_013935306.1:0-235 GCF_000517525.1 Limulus polyphemus | reverse complement strand
GATTTTTTTATAAACAATAACATTTGAGAAAATTAAAGGTAACATCGAAAAGATTTATTTTTCCAAAGGTGTAATTATCGAAAATCGATATCTAGCTTTAGTATTTACAGCTAATGTTGAAAAATAATCCAAACGAAACGAATTTCACGTTATAAGCTCGTCAGCTACAGAAATAATGAAATCGACACTTCTATATAGAAAACTTGCAAGTCATACGAAAAATTATGATTAGATT
>NW_013935305.1:0-300 GCF_000517525.1 Limulus polyphemus | reverse complement strand
ACCTGTTTAAATGTCGTTAATATCTACTGTTGTTTAATGTTGGTCTTTGACACTGGTATGTTACTACCTGTTTAAATGTCGTTAATATCTACTGTTGTTTAATGTTGGTCTTTGACACTGGTATGGAAATGTCGTTAATATAAACATTAAACAACAGTATTTATTTGACACTGGTATGTTACTACCTGTTTAAATGTCGTTAATATCTACTGTTGTTTAATGTTGGTCTTTGACACTGGTATGTTACTACCTGTTTAAATACGTTAATATATACTGTTGTTTAATGTTTTTCTTTGACAC
>NW_013935304.1:0-340 GCF_000517525.1 Limulus polyphemus | reverse complement strand
GTTTAAGACCGTACTGGATTAAATAGGACCCAATAGCTAGTATCGTTCTATGTATGACCAACTGTTGACTTTAGTCTGCAGACAGTGTGTTAATTAACTCATATATTTACAACTTATCTACATGTGGTTCCTATTTAATCCAGTCGGTCTTAAACAAACTACTAGCTATTACTAAAGTCAACAGTGGGTCATGGAACGACCCGTAGCCAGTTTGGTAATTAACTCTTATATTTACAACATATCTACATGTGTTTGTTTAAGACCCACTGGATTAAATAGGACGCAATAGCTATTATCGTCCTATGATCCACTGTTGACTTTAGTTTGCAGCCAGTTTGTT
>NW_013935303.1:0-202 GCF_000517525.1 Limulus polyphemus | reverse complement strand
AACAACCCTTTCCAACCCAAAATATTATCACGTAATCCGGAAGAGTATGTAACAGCCCTTTCAAACCCAAAATATTATCACGTAATCGAAAAGAGTGTGTAACAACCCTTTCCAACCCAAAATATTATCATGTCATCGGGAGTTGGAAAGGGTTGTTACACACTCTTTGATAATATTTTGGGTGTCATCGGGAAGAGTGTGT
>NW_013935302.1:0-272 GCF_000517525.1 Limulus polyphemus | reverse complement strand
TAATGTTGTGTATGTATATATAACAACCATTCCTACACTAATGTTGTGTATGTATATATAACAACCATTCCTACACTAATGTTGTGTATGTATATATAACAACCATTCATACACTAATGTTGTGTATGTATATATATAACAACCATTCATACACTAATGTTGTGTATGTATGTTATAATAAGAACCATTCATACACTAATGTTGTGTATCTATATATAACAACCATTCATACACTAATGTTGTGTATGTGTATATAACAACCATTCATACAC
>NW_013935301.1:0-291 GCF_000517525.1 Limulus polyphemus | reverse complement strand
AAGATAGTGAGTAATTGAACTGCAAGTCAGAAGTATTATTGACGTTCGTTGATATAGCGTTTGTTTTAGCGCGATTGTTGAAAAACTTTACGATACACTTATGTATTCGGAAAGAATAAACCAGTTTTATTAAGTAAAGAACTTGTGTCGCTAAAGTTTCGTCGGAACGAAGTTACGGAAAGTTAATTAACAAACGGAGACGTAACAGTACATAATTTGCTCTTTACCATATTTTATCTTACATTTCGTTGACATATTTGGTCCAATTTAGTCTTGAATCATTGGTTAGAT
>NW_013935300.1:0-249 GCF_000517525.1 Limulus polyphemus | reverse complement strand
GTTACTGTAGTATACTGAACATCATAATAATAATGTACAAATTGATTAGGGTTACTGTAGAATACTGAACATCATAATAATAATGTACAAATTTGATTAGTGTTACTGTAGAATACTGAACATCATAATAATAATGTACAAATTGATTAGTGTTACTGTAGAATACTGAACATCATAATAATAATGTACAAATTGATTAGGGTTACTGTAGAATACTGAACATCATAATAATAATGTACAAATTGATTA
>NW_013935299.1:0-262 GCF_000517525.1 Limulus polyphemus | reverse complement strand
ATACACTGAACAGCATGTGTAACTGACGGACTACAAGATTTATATGTAACATTTTCAACCTGTTTCTCATACGTGCTAAGAAGTTTGCTCTCAAGGTTATAACATTTTAAGGTATTATACCTTTTAACACTTCAACTATACACCACAGGTCCATTTATTTAACACTTCAAACATACACTACAGGTCCATTTATTTAACACTTTAGAAATACAATATAGGTCCATTTATTTACAACTCAACTATACACTAAAGGTCCATTTAA
>NW_013935298.1:0-293 GCF_000517525.1 Limulus polyphemus | reverse complement strand
ATAGTTACCGAACTTATAACCACCATACTCATCTTTAGCGTTATTTGGTACAACAACTCCACGAATACCTATGTGTAACTCCTGTTACCGAATTTATAGCCACCATACTCATCTTTAGCCTTACTTGGCATAAATACTCCAACTAGGTGTTCATGGAGTAGTTGTACAAAATAACGCTAAAGATGAGTATGGTGGTTATAAATTCGGTAACTATAGTTACACCTAAATGTTCATGGTAACTATAGTTACTAACTCCACGAACACCTAGGTGTAACTCTAGATTCCGAATTTGT
>NW_013935297.1:0-234 GCF_000517525.1 Limulus polyphemus | reverse complement strand
TTAAAACTGGATACTCAAGTACTTAATGATGATAATTATCATTTGGCACATTGTTAAAACTGGATACTCAAGTACTTGAAAAATGATAATTATCGGCACATTGTTGAAACTGGATACTCAAGTACTTGATGATAATTATCATTTGGCACATTGTTGAAACTGGATACTCAAGTACTTAATGATGATAATTATCATTTGGCACATTGTATAAAACTGGATACTCGAGTACTTGAT
>NW_013935296.1:0-200 GCF_000517525.1 Limulus polyphemus | reverse complement strand
TGCACATGATGCTAAGTGCAGACAGTTTGTCTTGAGACAGTGTTGATTCTCTTTAACCGTGAAAATGGCCTGCACATGATGCTAAGTGCAGACAGTTTGTCTTGAGACAAGGTTGATTCTCTTTAACCGTGAAAATGGCCTGCACATGATGCTAAGTGCAGACAGTTTGTCTTGAGACAAGGTTGATTCTCTTTAACCGT
>NW_013935295.1:0-217 GCF_000517525.1 Limulus polyphemus | reverse complement strand
GGGTCTTCTTTTGGCACTATTTCAGATTTGTTTCTCATAGTGTACCTATGAGAAACTTATCTGAAATACTGCCAAAATTTGCTTGTGGCACTATTTCAGATTAGTTTTCGTAGTTTACTTTTGGCACTATTTCAGATTAGTTTCTCGTAGTTTACTTTTGGCAGTATTTCAGATAAGTTTCTCAGTTTGCTTGTGGCACTATTTTAGATTAGTTTTT
>NW_013935294.1:0-278 GCF_000517525.1 Limulus polyphemus | reverse complement strand
ACTTTTAAAATAAAGATGAGTTTTAACTTGATGTTTATAACTGTTAGTCAGTTACTTTGGGTTTTTAAAATAAAGATGAGTTTTAACTTGATGTTTATAACTGTTAGTCAGTTACTTTGGGTTTTTAAAATAAAGATGAGTTTTAACTTGATGTTTATAACTGTTAGTCAGTTACTTTAGGTTTTTAAAATAAAGATGAGTTTTAACTTGATGTTTATAACTGTTAGTCAGTTACTTTTAAAATAAAGATGAGTTTTAACTTGATGTTTATAACTGTT
>NW_013935293.1:0-201 GCF_000517525.1 Limulus polyphemus | reverse complement strand
GTGTACTGTCAATAAGAAAAATCTTGTGTCAGTATCTTTTGTTTTCTTCTTGAAAGTACACCAAGATTTAACTATAATGTGTACTGTCAATAAGAACACACAAGATTTAACGATAATGTTTACTGTCAGTAAGAAAACAGAAGATTTAACAATAATGTGTCCTGTTAATAAAAAGACATAAGATTTAACAATACTGTGTAC
>NW_013935292.1:0-250 GCF_000517525.1 Limulus polyphemus | reverse complement strand
GACCGTAACATTATAACGCCCCCACAGCTGAAAGGGCGAGCATGTTTGGTGGGACGGGGATGCGAACCCGCGACCCGCAGATTGCGAGTCGAGCGTCCTAACCACCTGGCCATGCCGGGGCAGATCTATATTTATAAGTTTCGTAGATCGATATTTATAAGTTTCGGTAGACCGATATTTATAAGTTTCGGTAGATCTATTTTTATAAGTTTCGGTAGATCGATATTTATAAGTTTCGGTAGACCGATAT
>NW_013935291.1:0-346 GCF_000517525.1 Limulus polyphemus | reverse complement strand
GGCTTGTTAGTGATAGTACACAGTATTCTTATTAATACTGTGTACTGTCAATAAGAAGACACAAGATATTTAACAATACTGTGTACTATCAATAAGAAGACACAAGATTTAACGATACTGTGTACTGTCAATAAGAAGATACAAGATTTACTCTGTGTCTTCTTATGGACAGTACCCAACAAGATTTAACAATACAATAAGAAAACCGACAGTACACATTATTGTTAAATCTTGTGTCTTCTTATTGACAGTACACAGTATCGTTAAATCTTGTGTCTTCTTATTGACAATACACAGTATTGTTAAATCTTGTATCTTCTTATTGACAGTACACAGTATCGTTAAA
>NW_013935290.1:0-203 GCF_000517525.1 Limulus polyphemus | reverse complement strand
GTTGGCACATTTGGAATGTCGTTTTCAGAAACTTTAAAATTATCTAGATATAGAGACTAAACTATCGGTTCCAGTTTCTTCACGTTATTTTCCGTTTTTATCATGTTTTTACTCATGTTTATTATTTCGCGTGTGATTCGTAGCCTTATCTCTTTTAACGTATTTCTGTAAGTACATTATAGCATGTTTTCTTTGTGGATCAA
>NW_013935289.1:0-265 GCF_000517525.1 Limulus polyphemus | reverse complement strand
GATACTACCTGTTTAAATGTCGTTAATATCTAGTGTTGTTTAATGTTGGTCTTTGACACTGGTATGTTACTACCTGTTTAAATGTCGATAATATCTACTGTTGTTTGATGTTGGTCTTTGACATTGTTTTTCTTTGACACTGGTATGTTACTACCTGTTTAATTGTCGTTAATATATACTGTTGTTTAATGTTGATCTTTGACATTGGTATGTTACTACTTGTTTAAATGTCGTTAATATCTACTGTTGTTTAATGTTGGTCTTT
>NW_013935288.1:0-271 GCF_000517525.1 Limulus polyphemus | reverse complement strand
CTTGTATTATCACCTCATCTGGCGTGTAAACACTAGGATGTAAATAATGCCAGAATTGTATTATCACCTCATCTGGCGTGTAAACACTAGGATGTAAGTAATGGCAGATTCCTATTATCACCTCACCTGGCGTGTAAACAGTAGGATGTAAGTAATGGCAGATTCCTATTATCACCTCACCTGGCGTGTAAACAGTAGGATGTAAGTTATGCCAGAATTGTATTATCACCTCATCTGGCGTGTAAACAGTAGGATGTAAGTAATGGCAGAA
>NW_013935287.1:0-201 GCF_000517525.1 Limulus polyphemus | reverse complement strand
GTTCCGATGTTTGTTTGTTGTTATGTAAGAAAAGATATGTATTTGTTTGTCACACTTGACGTTCCAATGTTTGTTTGTTGTTATGTAAGAAAAGATATTTATTTGTTTGTCACACTTGACGTTCCGATTTTGTTTGTTGTTATGTAAGAAAAGATATGTATTTGTTTGTCACACTTGACGTTCCGATGTTTGTTTGTTGTT
>NW_013935286.1:0-263 GCF_000517525.1 Limulus polyphemus | reverse complement strand
ACCTAATTAAGTCTTCATAAAGTATGTGTTGTTTACTTTCTGTAGGTCCTTCTTAAGTCTTCATGAAGTATGTGTTGTTTACTTTCTGTAGGTCCTTCTTAAGTCTTCATAAAGTATGCGTTGTAAAGTATGTGTTGTTTACTTTCTGTAGGACCTTCTTAAGTCTTCAGAAAGTATGTGTTGTTTACTTTCTGTAGGTCCTTCTTAAGTCTTCATAAAATATGTGTTGTTTACTTTCTGTAGGTCCTTCTTAAGTCTTCATG
>NW_013935285.1:0-247 GCF_000517525.1 Limulus polyphemus | reverse complement strand
AGCCATAATACCCTTATCATTATACGAACATAGTTGGAGTTACCAGCCATAATACCCTTTATCATTATACGAACATAGTTGGAGTTACTAGCCATAATACCCTTATCATTATACGAACATAGTTGGAGTTACTAGCCATAATACCCTTATCATTATATGTTGTCATTAGAACCGTTTGAGACCGTAGAAAAGCTGAATCAACAACTGTTTTCTTGTTTGCCTTTGACAATCGTGTTTCCTACGACTG
>NW_013935284.1:0-320 GCF_000517525.1 Limulus polyphemus | reverse complement strand
CTACAGTATTTAGTAATAAGTCCTAGAAGTATTTAAAGTGTATCTCTCATCTACAGATTTAGTAATAAGTCCTAGAAGATTTACAGTGTATCTCTCATCTACAGATTTAGTAATAAGTCCTAGAAGATTTACAGTGTATCTCTCATCTACAGATTTAGTAATAAGACCTAGAAGATTTAAAGTGTATCTCTCATCTACAGATTTAGTAATAAGTCCTAGAAGATTTACAGTGTATCTCTCATCTACAGATTTAGTAATAAGTTCTAGAAGATTTAAAGTGTATCTCTCATCTACAGATTTAGTAATAAGTTCTAGAAGAT
>NW_013935283.1:0-706 GCF_000517525.1 Limulus polyphemus | reverse complement strand
AAAGTTATTCAAACACAATCCCGACATCTGAAAGGTCATGATGTCTTCTTATAAAATAAATGAATCCAAAATGAGCAGTTGAACTTTCGCTAAGCTAGAGTAAAATGACGCAGAATCAATAGAAAAATATCGGATAGTGCTTATTTCGTCGAAAAATTTAAAATTGAGACATTATACCATTAACGAAAAATATTATGTCCCGCAAAATTATTTAAAATTGGCTTTTCGGTGAAAATATGAATTTTTTTGGAAAATAGAAAAATGTGCTTTTTTCCGAAATTTTGTTAAAAGATTATGAAATAACTATTGGGAATTTTGATGAAAGGATATCCATTTTGAAAGTCTTACATCGAGGGTATCTTTGTATTGAAATATGACGAAAAACAATTTTTTTCAAAATTTCGGAAAAAAACACTATCCTCGATTTTACTGTTTTTCTTGACTTCAGTTATAATGTAAACAAGAAATCGCTTTTAAAATAAGGTTATTCAAACACAATCCCGACATCTGAAAGATCATTACGTCTTCTTATAAAATGAATCCAAAAGGAGCAGTTTATTGCTAAGCTAGAGTAAAACATTATACCATTAACGAAAAATATTATGTCCCGCAAAATTATTTAAAAATTGAACTTTCTAGTGCTTATTTCGTCGAAAAATTTAAAATTCAGAATCAATAGAAAAATATCGGACGTCAAAAAAGCACA
>NW_013935282.1:0-435 GCF_000517525.1 Limulus polyphemus | reverse complement strand
AAATCTTGTGATCCATAAGAAGAATTTAACGATACTGTGTACTCTAGTGTCTTTGTCAATAAGGATAATGTGTACACAATATTCAAACAATAAGAAGACAACGATACTGTGTACTGTCTGTCAATAAGAAGACACAAGTATTTAACGATACTGTGTACTGTCAAAAAGAAGACACAAGATTTAACGATACTGTGTACTGTCAATAAGAAGACACTAGATTTAAGATTTAACGATTCTGTGTAGTCAATAAGAAGACACAATAAGAAGACACAAGATTTAACGATACTGTGTACTGAAAGTACACAGTATCGTAAAATCTTGTGTCTACTTATTGACAGTACACAGTATCGTTAAATCTTGTGTCTTCTTATTGACAGTACACAGTATCGTTAAATCCAGTGTCTTCTTATTGACATTACACAGTATCGTTAAATC
>NW_013935281.1:0-210 GCF_000517525.1 Limulus polyphemus | reverse complement strand
CTATCACTAACAAGCCAAAAGATTTAACGATACTATGTACTGTCAATTAGAAGACACGAGATTTAACAACGATACTGTGTACTGTCAATAAGAAGACACGAGTATTTAACAATACTGTGTACTGTCAATAAGAAGACACGAGTATTTAACGATACTGTGTACTATCAATAACAAGCCATAAGATTTAACGATACTGTGTACTATCAATAA
>NW_013935280.1:0-281 GCF_000517525.1 Limulus polyphemus | reverse complement strand
AGAAACAAAGTGTCGATTGAATGAATGTGGTTACTATACTCGTTGACAGAAACAAAGTGTCGATTGAATGAATGTGGATACTTTACTCGTTGATAGGAACAAATTCAACGAGTATAGTAACCGCATTCATTCAATCGGCACGGAACAAAGTGCCGATTGAATGAATGCGGTTACTATACTCGTTGACAGGAACAAAGTGCCGATTGAATGAATGCGGTTACTATATTCGTTGACACAAACAAAGTGCCGATTGAATGAATGTGATTACTATATTCGTTGAC
>NW_013935279.1:0-671 GCF_000517525.1 Limulus polyphemus | reverse complement strand
TTGTTAAATCTTGTGTCTTCTTATTAAGATTTAACAGTAATGTGTCCTCTCAATAAGAAGACACAAGATATAACGATACTGTGTACTGTCACTAAGAAGACACAAGATTTAACGCTCTTTTTATTGACAGTACACAGTATTGTTAAATCTTGTATCTTCTTCTTGAGAGTACACAGTATTGTTAAATCTTGTGTGTTCTTATTGATAGTACACAGTATTTCTAAAACTTGTGTCTTCTTATTGACAGTACACAGTATCTACGATTTAACAATACTTTGTACTTTCAATAAGAAGACACAAGATTTAACGATACTGTGTACTGTCAATAAGAAGACACAAGTTTTAGAAATACTGTGTACTGTCAGTAAGAAAACGCAAGATTTAACGATACTGTGTACTGTCAATAAGAAGACACGTACACAGTATAGTTAAATTTTGGTCTTCTTATTGACAGTACACAGTATCGTTAAATTTTGTGTTTTCTTACTGACATTCAATAACAAGACATAAGATTGAACGATACTGTGTACAGTACACAGTATCGTTAAATCTTGTGTCTTCTTAGTGACAGTACACAGTATCGTTATATCTTGTGTCTTCTTATTGACAGTACACAGTATCGCTAAATCTTGTGTCTTCTTATTGACAGTACACAGAATCGTTAAATCTTG
>NW_013935278.1:0-311 GCF_000517525.1 Limulus polyphemus | reverse complement strand
ATCGTCAAATCTTGTGTCTTCTTATTGACAGTACACAGTATCGTTAAATCTTGTGTCTTCTTATTGACAGTACACAGTATGTAAGAAAACACAAGATTTAGCAATAATGTGTCCTGTCAATAAGAAGACACAAGATTTTACGATACTGTGTACTGTCAATAAGAAGACAAGACAGTACACAGTATTGATAAATCTTGGGTCTTCTTGTGGACAGTAATCAGTATAGTTAAATCTTGTGTCTTCTTATTGACAATACACAGTATCGTTAAATTTAGTGTATTCTTAATGAAAGTACACAGTATCGTTAAATC
>NW_013935277.1:0-327 GCF_000517525.1 Limulus polyphemus | reverse complement strand
CGTTCTGTAAAACTCATGTAAACTAACTAACTTATTGTATATAAAACTCATGTAAACTAATTAACTTACTGTGTATAAAACCACAGTAAGTTAGTTAATTAGTTTACATGAGTTTTCCAGAACGCTGGGTAACTTTATCTCGTTGTTTTATACACAGTAAGTTAGTTAATTTACATGAGTTTTATACACAGTAAGTTAATTAGTTTACATGAGTTTTATACATCGTTGTTTTATAGATAAAGTTACCCAGCGTTCTGGAAAACTCATGTAAATTACTGTGTATAAAACAACGAGATAAAGTTACCCAGCGTCCTGGAAAACTCATGT
>NW_013935276.1:0-207 GCF_000517525.1 Limulus polyphemus | reverse complement strand
TTAAACAAACTTGAAAGACTCGGTATTAGGTATAAATTTATTTAGTCATACTTACATGTCCTCAGGAATAAACAAACTTGAAAGACTCTGTATTAGGTATAATTTATTTAGTCATACTTACAATGTCCTCAGGATAAACAAACTTGAAAGATTCAGTATTAAGTATTAGGTATAATTTATTTAGTCATACTTACACTGTCTTCAGGA
>NW_013935275.1:0-324 GCF_000517525.1 Limulus polyphemus | reverse complement strand
TATGTTGCCTTCTATGTGTTTGTTGACATTAGTGTAATGTGTTTGACCGAATGATTGTGTCTGTATTGCCTTCTATGTGTTTGTTGACATTAGTGTAATGTGTTTGACCGAATGATTGTGTCTACAACAATCATTCGGTCAAACACATTACACTAATGTCAACAAACACATAGAAGGCAAGACTGTATTGCCTTCTATGGGTTTGTAATGTGTTTGACCGAATGATTGTGTCTATGTTGCCTTCTATGTGTTTGTTGACATTAGTGTAATGTGTTTGACCGAATGATTGTATCTGTATTGCCTTCTATGTGTTTGTTGACATTA
>NW_013935274.1:0-206 GCF_000517525.1 Limulus polyphemus | reverse complement strand
TAGGTGTAACTCTAGTTACCGAATTTATAACCACCATACTCATCTTTAGCTTTACCTGGCAAAACTACTCCATGAACACCTAGGTGTAACTATAGTTACCGAATTTATAAAAACCATACTCATCGTTAGCGTTATTTGGTAATAAATTCGGTAACTATAGTTACACCTAGGTGTTCATGGAGTAGTTTTGCCAAGTAAAAACCACC
>NW_013935273.1:0-387 GCF_000517525.1 Limulus polyphemus | reverse complement strand
GTAAGAAAACGCAAGATTTAACAATAATGTGTCCTGTCAATAAGAAGACACAAGATTTAACGATACTGTGTACTGTCCCTAAGAAGACACAAGATTTAAAGTACACAGTATCGTTAAATCTTATGTCTTCTTATTGAAAGTACACAGTATCTACACAAGAGTTAACGATACTATGTACTGTCAATAAGAAGACACAAGATTTAACGATACTTCTTCTTATTGACAGTACACAGTATTGTTAAATCGACAAGATTTAACAATAATGTGTACTCTCAATTAGAAGACACACGATTTAGAAATACTGTGTACTATCCATAAAAAGACGTAAGATTTAACGATACTGTGTACTGTCAATAAGAAGAACAAGATTTAACGATACTGTGTTCT
>NW_013935272.1:0-311 GCF_000517525.1 Limulus polyphemus | reverse complement strand
ATCCGTCCAAATGGAACGACCGTTAAAGTGTACCTACATACCAAATTTGGTGAAGAATCATCAATTTAGGACCCTCTGGTAACAAGAAAGTGAAGCTTTTGGTTACTGATTGTTTTGGTCGTTTTATGTTACTCTTTTATTGGCTTTTCTGAAAGCGTATGTGTACTGCAACAAAAGTCGCAAAAATGACAATAGAAGGCTAGAATTTTTTCATGTAAATACGCAAGTATGCAACGAACGTTCTTGATAAAATTTCGAGAAGATCCGTCCAAATGTAACGAAGTACTGGTACAAAACGCAAAACGTTCGAT
>NW_013935271.1:0-279 GCF_000517525.1 Limulus polyphemus | reverse complement strand
AGTATGTTTGGATATTATAGAGCCCTTTAAACATGATTTGAAACCCCAAATACTACATTACACAATAAAATCATCAAAATAATTAAACAAACCTGTTGACTATAATGTTTCGGTTTTTAAGACAAACATGTGTAAAAATGAAATAAGAAAGAAGAGCTAGTGCTAAAACTCCACTTTAATATCTAAGTGGCATAAATATACACACATAGACATGAAAATAAAACATAATAAAAATGCCCGTTAAAAGAATTAATAACACATGATACAACGATAAAGCAT
>NW_013935270.1:0-287 GCF_000517525.1 Limulus polyphemus | reverse complement strand
TCAAACAATACCTTATACACACATCTTCCTACCACTAGAAGGCTAAACAATACCTTATACACACGCACATCTCCCTATAACTAGAAGGTTAAACAATACCTTCCTAAGGTATTGTTTGACTTTCTAATGGTAGGAATGATGTGTGTGTATACACACATATCTTCCTACCATTAGAAGGTTAAACAATACCTTCTACACACACATCTTCCTACCATTAGAAAGTCAAACAATACCTTATACACACACACATCTTCCTACAATTAGGTCAAACAATACCTTATACAACA
>NW_013935269.1:0-293 GCF_000517525.1 Limulus polyphemus | reverse complement strand
ACTTGTTATATAGTGAGATATCTGATCTCCATAGATTAACAGTGTTAGATAGTTGTGTCTTACTTGTTATATAGTGAGATATCTGGTTGGAGATCAGATATCTCACTATATAACAAGTAAGTCACGACTATCTAACATTGTTAATCTATGGAGATCAGATATCTCACTATATACCAAGTAAGACACAGTAACACTGTTAATCTATGGAGACCAGATATCTCACTACAAGATTAACAGTGTTAGATAGTTGTGTCTTACTTGTTATATAGTGAGATATCTGGTCTCCATAGATT
>NW_013935268.1:0-318 GCF_000517525.1 Limulus polyphemus | reverse complement strand
TTGTTATATAAAATACTTTATAATTACAACAGCTTATCCAAACTTCAATATTAATTATAACAGTATTTTGTATAAAATGTGAATACACGGGGTCTTTATGACCTTAAGATGTATTGAAGTTTGGCATCTTGTTATAATTATAACTGTATTTTATATAACAAGTGAATACACGGAATCTTTATAACATTATGATACAACAGAATGTCATTGTATAATACATTATAAGGTCATAAAGACCCGTGTATTCACTTGTTTTATAAGGTACAGTTATAATTACAATAACATGTCATAGTATATTACATCATAAGGCCATGAAGA
>NW_013935267.1:0-254 GCF_000517525.1 Limulus polyphemus | reverse complement strand
GAAAGTTGACCTTCACTCTGCAAGTTTATAGTTAAAATATATAACTGAAAGTTAACCTTCACTCTGCAAATTTATAGTTAAAATATAAAACTGAATGTTGACCTTCACTCTGCAAGTTTATAGTTAAAATATATAACTGACAAAGTTTATAGTTAGAATATATAACTCAGAGTTGACCTTCACTCTGCAAGTTTATAGTTAAAATATATAACTGACAGTTGACCTTCACTCTGTAGTTTTATAGTTAGGATATA
>NW_013935266.1:0-233 GCF_000517525.1 Limulus polyphemus | reverse complement strand
TAATTAGCTCTCATACTAAATATGTAATATTTTACTAGTATTTACTCACTATTTGGTTAGCTCTCATACTAAATATGTAATATTTTACTAGTATTTACTCACTATTTAATTAGCTCTCATACTAAATATGTAATATTTTACCTGTAAAATATTACATATTTAGTATGAGAGCTAATCAAATAGTGAGTAAATACTTATTTACTCACTATTTGATTAGCTCTCATACTAAATAT
>NW_013935265.1:0-238 GCF_000517525.1 Limulus polyphemus | reverse complement strand
AAAGTTACACTTAGGTGTTTATGAAAGCGTTGTTTGGTACAACAACTCCACGAACACCTAGGTGTAACTCTAGTTACCGAATTTGTAAACCCCATACTCATCTTTAGCGTTATTTGGTATAACAACTCCACGAACACTTGGGTGTAACTCTAGTTACCGAATTTATAAAGATGAGTATGGGGGTTATAAATAAGGTAACCAGAGTAAAACCTAAGTGTTCATGGAGTAGTTGTACCAA
>NW_013935264.1:0-206 GCF_000517525.1 Limulus polyphemus | reverse complement strand
TTGACAGGACACAGTTTGTCAATAAGAAGACACAAGATTTAACGATTGTACACAGTGTTGTTAAATCATGTGTCTTTTATTGACATTACACAGTATCGTTAAATCTTGTGGCTTGTTATTGATAGTACACAGTATCGTTAAATCTTGTGTCTTCTTATTGACAGTACACAGTATTGATAAATCCTTTTTCTTCTTATTGACAGGAC
>NW_013935263.1:0-313 GCF_000517525.1 Limulus polyphemus | reverse complement strand
CAGTTACTGTGTACTGTCAATAAGAAGCCACAAGATTTAACGATACTGTGTAAGTACACAGTATCGTTAAATCTTTTGTTTTATTATTGACAGTACACAGTATTGTTAAATCTTGTGTCTTCTTTTTGATAGTACACAGTATCGTTAAATCTTGTGGCTTCTTAGTGTAAGATCAATAAGAAGACTCAAGATTAAACAATACTGTGTACTATCAATAAGAAGACAGAAGATTTAACAATACTGTGTACTGTCATTAAGAAGACGCAAGATCTAACAATATTGTGTACTGTCGATAAGAAGACGCAAGATTTAA
>NW_013935262.1:0-376 GCF_000517525.1 Limulus polyphemus | reverse complement strand
AGTACACATTATCGTTGAATAATGTGTCTTCTTATTGACAGTACACAGTATTGTTAAATTTTATGTCTTTTTATTGACAGGACAAATT
The DNA here is from genome assembly GCF_000517525.1 of Limulus polyphemus. Lineage (NCBI taxonomy): Eukaryota > Metazoa > Arthropoda > Merostomata > Xiphosura > Limulidae > Limulus > Limulus polyphemus. The sequence goes on along the minus strand of NW_013935262.1, from coordinate 288 downwards.
ATTGTTAAATCTTGTGTACTGTCAATAACAACACACAAGATTTAACGATAATGTGTACTGTTAGTAAGATAAAACAAGATTTAACAATAATGTGTCCTGTCAATAAAAAGACATAAGATTTAACAATACTGTGTACTGTCAATAAGCAGTGTAATTAAATCTTGTGTTTTCTTCTTGAAAATACACAGTATCTTTAAATCTTGTGTCATCTTATTGACAGTACACAGTATCGTTAAATCTTGTGTCTTCTTATTGACAGTACACAGTATCGTTAAATCTTGTGTCTTC
>NW_013935261.1:0-265 GCF_000517525.1 Limulus polyphemus | reverse complement strand
AAAAAAGGTTAAGATCCATCAATTTACAACCCTCTGATAGCAAGAAATCTATAACAGAGCAATATCAAAAAGCTTCACTGCAGTACACATTCTCTTTCAGAAAGCCAATAAAGTAGTTAAAATAAAAAAGCTTCACTGCACTACACATTCTCTTTCAAAAAGCCAATAAAGTAATAACAAAGTGGACCACAAAAGTCTCAAAAATGATAATATGAAGCGAGAGTTTTGCATGTAAATACGTGAGTATGCAACGAACGTTCATAAA
>NW_013935260.1:0-457 GCF_000517525.1 Limulus polyphemus | reverse complement strand
ACACCTAGTTGTTCGTGGAGTTGTTGTACCAAATAACGCTTAAAGATGAGTTACGCATCTTTAGCGTTATTTGGCACACCAACTACACGAACACCTAGGTATAACTCTAGTTACCGAATTTATAACCACCATTGGTGGTTATAAATACGGTAACTATAGTTACACCTACGTGTTCATGTAGTAATTGTGCCAAGTAAAGCTAAAGATGAGTATGGTGGTTATAAATTCGGTAACAAGAGTTACACCTTTATTTGGTACAGCAACTCCACGAACACCTAGGTGTAACACTAGTTACCGAATTTGTAACCACCATACTCTACAGATGAGTATGGTGGTTACAAATTTGGTAACTAGAGTTACACCTAGGTGTTCGTGGAGTTGCTGTACCAAATAACGCTAAAGATGAGTATGGTGGTTATAAATTCGGTAACTGGAGTTACACCTAGTGTTCATGGAG
>NW_013935259.1:0-269 GCF_000517525.1 Limulus polyphemus | reverse complement strand
GAGTGCTTGTCTGTGGGTAATATTTGCTTCATTTTGACAGAGTGCTTGTCTGTAGGTAATATTAGCGTCACTTTCATAGAGTAAAGAGTTACAGAGTGCTTGTCTGTAGGTAATATTAGCTTCACTTTGACAGAGTGCTTGTCTGTAGGTAATATTAGCTTCACTTTGAAAGAGAAACGAGTTACAGAGTGCTTGTCTGTAGGTAATATTAGCTTCACTTTGACAGAGTGCTTGTCTGTAGGTAATATTAGCTTCACTTTGAAAGAGAA
>NW_013935258.1:0-481 GCF_000517525.1 Limulus polyphemus | reverse complement strand
GAAATGCAGATAAGCTTTTTTACCAGCTCCAGCTGGTAAAACCTGCTTATTTCTAAAATCTTTTGATCAAAGACATTATGCTGCTAAAAGAGCCAAACATTACAGCAGTGTTGTCAGACTATGCAGGAAGTGAGTGCTGCTGGATTTCTCATTTTGTGATGATCATCCTTTCCCTTGCTGTGCAACAAGCAGCACTGAAGTTAGTCCTGGGTCTTTTAGTTGCTCATCTCAGAGCTTCTGTGTTGTGGAAAGTAATCTCCATTCAGCAGTGCAGATGTTCTATGCGTAGTTAAAGCACAAAATATAATCTTCCACCCCTAACCAGTCATGCACGTGTCAGACTCACATAAATCTGTGGTTTGAACTATGATGTAGTAAGTAGTCCTGAAGTTCATATGGCAATACATTCTTTTAACGTTGCATAATGCAATAATTAGAGAACACCAGGGAGTGTCACACATTACAATCAACGCGCAGATGT
>NW_013935257.1:0-478 GCF_000517525.1 Limulus polyphemus | reverse complement strand
TCAAGATAACCTACACCCACATACGTCAACTAAAACATAGGGAAACACACATAGGGAAAAACCTCCCATTTGTGTTTCCCTATGTTTTCCACATACGTCAACTGTGTAGGTTATCTTGATTATGTACTGCATTGGGGTACTTCAGGTGATTAACTTGGGTAAAATGTACTACATTGGGGTACTTCAGGTGATTAACATGGATAAACGTTTTTCCCATGTGTGTTTTCCATTGGTTTTCCACGTACGTCAGCTGTGTATTTTCCACGTACGTCAGCTGTGTAGGTTATCTTGATTCATAGGAAAACACACATGGGTAAACGTTTTTCCCATGTTAATCACCTAAGTACCCCAAGCACTGTGTAGGTTATCTTGATTATGTACTACGTACGTGGAAAACATAGGAAAACACACATGGGAAAAACGTTTACCCATGTTAATCACCTGAAGTACCCCAATGTAGTACATAATCAAGATAACC
>NW_013935256.1:0-286 GCF_000517525.1 Limulus polyphemus | reverse complement strand
TCTTTATAGTCTTTAAAGGTCTAGTGTCCAAGTCAACAAAACAAAAAATCTTGTGTAAGAATTATTAAAATGATCGTTATCAAAGTTAACAAAATCTAGTGGAAGAAGGACTAGAAAGACAGATAACATTCATAATGGTCTTTTTAGTAATTCTTACACTGGATTTTTTGACATTCATAATGGTTTTTATAGTCTTTCTTTCTCTAGATTTTGTTAACTTGGATAACTGTCTTTTTGTAATTTTTACACTCGATATTTTGACATTCATAATGGTCTTTATAGTATT
>NW_013935255.1:0-312 GCF_000517525.1 Limulus polyphemus | reverse complement strand
GGTATCATTAAATGTTATGACTTGTTAAGATAGTACACAGTATCGTTAAATCTTGTGTCATCTTATTGACAGTACACAGTATTGATAAATCCTTTTTCTTCTTATTGAGAGGACACAGTATTGTTAAATTATGTTTCTTCCGGATTTATCAATAATGTGTACTGTCAATAATGTATCTTCTTATTGACAGGACACAGTATTGATAATTATGTTTCTTCTTATTGACAGTACACAGTATTGATAAATCCAGTATCTTCTTATTGACAGGACACAGTATTGATAAATCCTGTATCTTCTTATTTACAGGATACA
>NW_013935254.1:0-256 GCF_000517525.1 Limulus polyphemus | reverse complement strand
CACTTGCATTGCCTACTAAGAAAGTTAGTACCGGTAGTCATCAGGTTAACTTCCGTTTTTAATTGAAATTCGTTGGTTTAACTTGAATTTCAATTAAAAACGGTTTTATTAAAATATTTCAGTTTGTTTTATTATCACGACTTCCCCTTATTAGCTTGTGTGTACTTTATGTCAATATCCTGTTCATGAATAGTGTGTGTGTGTGTGTGTGTTAAGTCGTAATAATAAAACCCCTTATTAGCTTGTGTGTACTTTA
>NW_013935253.1:0-236 GCF_000517525.1 Limulus polyphemus | reverse complement strand
AAAACAAAGTGAGTTAGGATGAATTATGTTTATAGCAAACCACAATAAAACAAAGTGAGTTAGGATGAATTATGTTTATAGCAAACCACAATAAACAAAATGAGTTAGAATGAATTATGTTTATAGCAAACCACAATAAAGCAAAGTGAGTTAGGATGAATTATGTTTATAGCAAACCACAATAAAACAAAGTGAGTTAGGATGAATTATGTTTATAGCAAACCACAATAAAACAA
>NW_013935252.1:0-248 GCF_000517525.1 Limulus polyphemus | reverse complement strand
GTATCAAGTGTTGTTTCATCAGAAGATTAACGTATCAAGTGTTGTTTCATCAGAAGACTAACTTATCCAGTGTTGTTTCATCAGAAGGCTAACGTATCAAGTGTTGTTTCATCAGAAGACTAACGTGTCAAGTGTTGTTTCATCAGAAGACTAATGTACCAAGTGTTGTTTTATCAGGAGATTAATGTATCAAGTGTAGTTTTATCAGAAGACTAATGTGTCAAGTGTTGTTTCATCAGAAGACTAAC
>NW_013935251.1:0-305 GCF_000517525.1 Limulus polyphemus | reverse complement strand
TGTATGTGTTTAACAAGCGTTTCTTCCTCTTCCAAACAATGTGTTTGTAACTACACATTGTTTGGAAGAGGAAGAAACGCTTGTTAAACATACATTTAAGACAGTAGTTACAAATACATTGTTTGGAAGAGGAAGAAACGCTTGTTAAACATACATTTAAGACAATTTTAACTACTGTCTTACATGTATGTGTTTAACAAGCGTTTCTTTTTTCCAAACAATGCATTTTAACTACTGTCTTAAATGTATGTTTAACAAGCGTTTCTTCTTCTTCCAAACAATGTGTTTCTAACTACTGTCTTACG
>NW_013935250.1:0-395 GCF_000517525.1 Limulus polyphemus | reverse complement strand
AGTTACACCTAGGTATTCGTGGAGTAGTTGTACCAAGTAAGGCTAAAGATGAATATGGTTGTTATCTAGTTACCGAATTTCCTAGGTGTAACTTATTCGTGGAGTTGTTGTACCAAATAACGCTACAGATGATTATAGGGGTTATTAATTCGGTATCTAAGTTACACCGATGTGTTCATGGAGTAGTTGTACCAAGTTAAGGCTAAAGATGAGTATGGTGGACCTAGGTGTAACTATAGTTACCGAATTTATAAGTTCATGAAGTAGTTGTGCAAGGAAAGCTAAAGATGAGTATGGTGGTTATAAATACTGTAACTAGAGTTACACTTAGGTGTTTATGGAGTAGTTGTACCAAATAACGTTAAAGATGAGTATGGTGGTTATAAATTCGATAG
>NW_013935249.1:0-506 GCF_000517525.1 Limulus polyphemus | reverse complement strand
GTTGCATACTTGCGTATTTACATGCAAAATTCTAGCCTTCTATTATCATTTTTGCGTCTTTTGTGGTCGTTTTATGTTACTCTTTTATTCGCTTTTCTGAAAGCGTATGTGTACTGAAGGGAAGCTTTTGGTTACTGATTGTTCGATTTCTTAATTTAGGACCCTCTGGTAACCTACCAAATTTGGTGAAGAATCATAGTAGGAAGGTAAAACTCTGTATATTACTACGCAACGTTAAAGTGTACCTACAGTTTGTTTTAAAGGAGATATGGTACTGGTACAAAACGCAAAACCTTTAAATACGCAATTATGCATCGAACGTTCATACAAAATTTGGAGATGATCCGTTCAAATGGAACGACGCATGCAAAATTCTAGCCTTCTATTATCATTTTTGCGACTTTTGTGGTCTTTTTATGTTACTCTTTTATTGGTTTTTCTGAAAGCGTATGTGTACTGCAGTGAAGCTTTTTGTTACTGATTGTTTTTCGATTTTGCAGTGAAGC
>NW_013935248.1:0-214 GCF_000517525.1 Limulus polyphemus | reverse complement strand
CCTCCAACAACTGCTGTAATTTCTCTTGTTTATTTTGTTGTTCAAGCTGCCACTGTTGCATGTTTTCTTGCAACTGCTGTTGTCGCTCTTCTTGTTTCTTTTCTTTTTCCTCTAACAACTGTTGTAATTTCTCTTCTCGTTTTAAACAAGAAAAGAAACAAGAAGAAAAAGAAAAAAACAAGAAGAACGAGAAATTACAACAGTTGTTAGAGGT
>NW_013935247.1:0-202 GCF_000517525.1 Limulus polyphemus | reverse complement strand
TTATATATAGTAATGTTGTATGATAAATATTCCACGCACTGCTATAGTCATATATAATAATGTATGACAAGTATCATATGTACTGTTATAGTCCTATATAGTAATGTTGTATAACAAGTATCTTACACACTGTTATAGTCATATATAGTAACGTTGTATGACAAGTATCATACGTACTATTATAGTCCTATATAGTAATGTT
>NW_013935246.1:0-274 GCF_000517525.1 Limulus polyphemus | reverse complement strand
ATGCGTTGCCAGAAAATTCAACTTTGACTGGAAGTCTTACAGAACACTCAGATCAAAACTAAACAAACAACAGTTCACAAATAAAAACATTATTTATTAACACCACACTTCTGTAAACAAACCTTCATTGGAGAGAAAATAAGATGCGTTGCCAGAAAATTCAACTTTGACTGGAAGTCTTACAGAACACTCAGATCAAAACTAAACAAACAACAGTCACAAATAAAAACATTATTTATTAACACCACACTTCTGTAAAGAAACCTTCATTGGA
>NW_013935245.1:0-233 GCF_000517525.1 Limulus polyphemus | reverse complement strand
TGGATTGCTCTTACTCCGTGTTTGCAAAATTGCATTTTTTTCATATAAAAATATTATGTCCCTTAAAAGATAAGGCATTATTCCGTTAACTTTTTTACCTTTTTGACAAAATAAGCATTCTCCGATACTTTTCTATTAATTTTTTTATCAAAAAAGTAATTTTTTAAAATTTCAAAAAATTTCATATTTTCACCTAAACGCCAAGGCTATGATTTTGACCAAATTTTGAAAAA
>NW_013935244.1:0-371 GCF_000517525.1 Limulus polyphemus | reverse complement strand
AGAGAATCTGTAAAACAACTATTTACATCTAGGAGAGAACCTGTAAAACAACTATTTACATCTAGGAGAGAATCTGTAAAACAACTATTTATATCTAGAAGGGAATCTGAAAAACAACTAATTACATCTAAAAGGGAAACTTGTTTTACAGATACTCTCTTAGATCTAAATAGTTGTTTTACAGATTCTTTCTTAGATGTAAATATTTGTTTTACAGATTCTCTCCTAGATGTAAATATTTGTTTTACACTAGTTACATCTAAAAGGGAATCTGTAAAACAACTAGTTACATCTAAAAGGGAATCTGTAAAATAACTATTTACATCTAGGAGAGAATCTGTAAAACAACTATTTACATCTAGGAGAGAATC
>NW_013935243.1:0-313 GCF_000517525.1 Limulus polyphemus | reverse complement strand
TTCTTATTGAAAGTACACATATCGTTAAATCTTGTGTTTTCTTACTGACAGTACAAATTATTGTTGAAAATAAGAAATCCTAATAGACAGTACACAGTATGTTAAATCTTGTGTCTTCTTATTGACAGTACACATTATCGTTAAATCTTGTGTCTTCTTATTGAAAGTACACTCTTTTTATTGACAGTACACAGTATTGTTAAGTCTTGTGTCTTCTTATTGAGAGTAAACATTATTGTTAAATCTTGTGTCTTCTTATGGACAGTGCACAGTATAGTTAAATCTTGTGTCTTCTTATTGACAGTACACAGTA
>NW_013935242.1:0-243 GCF_000517525.1 Limulus polyphemus | reverse complement strand
GCAAAGGAACCTAACTGTTGTTTTTATATTTTAATGGCTCTTCTTCCCATTGTATAATAGCAAAGGAACCTAACTGTTGATTTTTATATTTTAATGGCTCTTTCTGTTGATTTTTATATTTTAATGGCTCTTCTTCCCATTGTATAATAGCAAAGGAACCTAACTGTTGATTTTTATATTTTAATGGCTCTTCTTCCCCATTGTATAATAGCAAAGGAACCTAACTGTTGATTTTTATATTTT
>NW_013935241.1:0-260 GCF_000517525.1 Limulus polyphemus | reverse complement strand
GGGATTATGAAACCCAACACACACGCCTTTGTTGTAAGAGGAATACACTATTACATAAACACAGAAGGGGTATGAAACCCAACACACACTTCTCTGTTATAAGAGGAATACACTATTCCATAAACACAGAAGGGGTATGAAACCCAACACACACTCCTCTGTTATAAGAGGAATACACTATTCATAAACACAGAAGGGGTATGAAACCCAACACACACTCCTTTGTTGTAAGAGGAATACACTATTCCATAAACACAGAA
>NW_013935240.1:0-460 GCF_000517525.1 Limulus polyphemus | reverse complement strand
AGAGTTAGTTCACTAGGATGGAAAAAACTTTTTGTCAAATCATATTTATTCTTATATAGAAAAAATGTTCTAATTGTGCGCATGCTCTCTATTTAGTAAATTTAGATGTACAGGTACGCAAATGTAAGACTCGTATTTCTCCATCTGTTTTTCAACACATACATTAATATTTGAGGTTCTGTTTTGTTTGTTTTCTAATATTTAGCCGGACTTGCATAGCTGTAAAAGTACAAGATAGGTGACGTAAACATTTTTCGAGACAACAATTACTTCAAAACATATTAAACAATTTACCAAAGAGACGGTGGTGGTAACATATGTTACGTCTCCGTGTGTTAATTAATTTTCCGTATCTTCGTTTCCACGAAACTTTAACGACACAAGTCTTTACTTAATAAAACTGGTTTATTCTTTCCGAATATAACTTAACCGATACACTCAACAATCGCGCTAAACAAAC
>NW_013935239.1:0-255 GCF_000517525.1 Limulus polyphemus | reverse complement strand
TCATAGTCTTCGTTGTCTCCAATAACACTGTTATGCACTAGATGACGGTTCTTTAAAATGTCATGTATTATTTGATGTTTTTGATTAACTAAATCAGACTTCATTTTAGATTATTTTGTTACATAATGTGGTATATTTTCCAATGTGGTATATTTTCCACTCGATGTATATCATTTAGTTTTTTAGCAATATTATGCTGCTTATGCACAAGCTAGTAGGATTGGGAAGAGAATAAGGATTTTTTTTTCGTGGGAT
>NW_013935238.1:0-271 GCF_000517525.1 Limulus polyphemus | reverse complement strand
AAAGGGAAAAATGAGATCAGTCATGGCTAAAAGTATCATCTGCCAGGGCTGAGAGACGGGGAGCAGGAAACCAGAAGAGTGGAAGTTTGGAGTTGAGAGGGATGACAAAGGCATCAATGAATGGAGCCCCCTCCAACAGATTGAACACCCAACAGAAAATATGTGGGTAAATAGAACATTTTGTGGGCAGAACACATTCATGCCGAAAGTGGCGATTGACAGCAAGGTTCATAGTGCCCAGCACATAGACAGGCAACAAGATTAACCCATT
>NW_013935237.1:0-215 GCF_000517525.1 Limulus polyphemus | reverse complement strand
GTTTTAATAGTCAGTAAACTATTTAGTACACTGTTTTAATAGTCAGTAAACTATTTAGTACACTGTTTTAATAGAGTAGTCAGTAAACTATATAGTACACTGTTTTAATAGTCAGTAAACTATATAGTACACTGTTTTAATAGAGTAGTCAGTAAACTATATAGTACACTGTTTTAATAGAGTAGTCAGTAAACTATATAGTACACTGTTTTAAT
>NW_013935236.1:0-243 GCF_000517525.1 Limulus polyphemus | reverse complement strand
GTTTTTCTTCATTACCCATTTAAGCCGTCTCCAGCCATTATTAGTCTCAAAGTGGGTTCCTCGTCATCGAATTATCAATACTGTGTACTGTCAATAAAAAGCCTGTGTACTGTCAATAAGAAGGCACAAGATTTAACGATACTGTGTACTATCATAACAAGTCATAAGATTTAATGATACTGTGTACTATCAATAACAAGCCAAACGATCTAACGATACTGTGTACTGTCAATAAAAAGACAA
>NW_013935235.1:0-235 GCF_000517525.1 Limulus polyphemus | reverse complement strand
ATAACACTTTTTTCGATTACAGACATGTCACTTGATATCCGCCTGCCTATTGTGTTGTCAGACAGAGGTGCTGCTGCTGAAATTAAAAATATAGGCATCTCCAAAAAATATCTTCGCAATTGCAACGCATGCTGGTAATATCAACGATTCAGCAATTGTATGTGGCTTCATCTGCTTGGCTACGATCTCTGCCACAGCAAAGCTTGCTTGGTTCGCTTTGTCGCTAATGTTGACC
>NW_013935234.1:0-456 GCF_000517525.1 Limulus polyphemus | reverse complement strand
TAAGGCTAAAGATGAACTTTAGCTCTACGTGGAACAAGTACTCCATGAACACCTTTGTGTAACTCTAGTTACAGAATTTAGAACCACCATTCATCTTTAGCGTTATTTGGTACAACAGCTCCACGAACACCAAGGTGTAACTCTAGTTACCGAATTTATAACCACCATACTCATATAACCACCATACTCACCTAGGTGTAACTATAGTTACCGAATTTGTTCATGGAGTAGTTTTGCCAAGTAAAGCTAAAGATGAGTATGGTGGATATAAATTCTGTAACTAGAAGTTACAGAATTTATCCTAGGTGTAACTCTTGTTCGTGGAGTTGTTGTACCAAATAACGCTAACGATGAGTATGGTGGTTATAGATTCGGAAACTAGAGTTACACCTATGTGTTCATGGAGTAGTTTTGCCAAGTAAAGCTAAAGATGAGTATGGTGGTTATAAATTCGGT
>NW_013935233.1:0-306 GCF_000517525.1 Limulus polyphemus | reverse complement strand
ATTTAACTATACTGTGTACTGTCAATAAGAAGACAAATATTTAACAATGTTAAATCTTGTGTCTTCTTATTGAAAGACACAGTCTGTGTACTGTCAATAAGAAGACACACGATTTAGCAATACTGTGTACTGTCAAAAAAGAAGGCACAAGATTTAACGATTCCCCAAAACTGTGTACTGTCAATAAGAAGACACACGATTTAGCAATACTGTGTACTGTCAAAAAAGAAGGCACAAGATTTAACGACACTGTGTAATGTTAATAAGAAAACACAATATTTAACAAAACTGTGTACTGCCAATATG
>NW_013935232.1:0-228 GCF_000517525.1 Limulus polyphemus | reverse complement strand
CTGGTGTGTAAAAAAGAAACAGGTTTAGTCATATTTCACATTTTTTACAACTTGGCCATTTTGTATTATAATAACGCCATACTCCAGGAATGTGAAATATGACTGACCTGTTTACTTCTATTATATACCAGTAAATTTTACAGCTTGCCCATTTTGTATTATAATAAAGCCATACTTCAGGGACCTGTTTACTTCTATTATATACCAGTAAAAGTCATATTTCACATT
>NW_013935231.1:0-226 GCF_000517525.1 Limulus polyphemus | reverse complement strand
ACAATTGAGTCAAGCGGTTCTTCCTGAGGAACTTCAGAGATACAAGTTCCTTTCTTAAATAAAACTAGTTTATTCTTTCTCAATTCAACTTTGCAATACACTTTAACTTAAACACACGCTATAATTCACGATGATTCACGCACTTACGGGCACTACCGTTTATACCGGGAAATTAACAAACAACTAGAGACATAACAAATTGGTGTCAAAGAGTGGGACGGAAAAG
>NW_013935230.1:0-206 GCF_000517525.1 Limulus polyphemus | reverse complement strand
TTCAAGTTGATAGAGACTTTAAGTTGGAAGAGACGGTTTTGGAGTAGGGTATAATACATCAGCTGGTACAGAAAGTTTTGGAGAAGGGCATCATTCATCAAGCTGGTAAAGACTGTTTTGGGCATCATTCATCAAGTTGATAGAGACGGTTTTGGAGAAGGGGCATCATTCATCAAGCTGGTAAAGACTGTTTTGGGCATCATTCA
>NW_013935229.1:0-241 GCF_000517525.1 Limulus polyphemus | reverse complement strand
ATATACACACACACATACACATATGTATATATACACACACATACATATATACACACACACATACACATATATATACACACACACACACATATATACACACACACACATATATATACACACACACACACATATATAACACACACACACACACATATATATACACACACACACATACACATATATATACACACACATATATATTCATACATACATATATACACACACACACACACACACACAT
>NW_013935228.1:0-426 GCF_000517525.1 Limulus polyphemus | reverse complement strand
ACAGTGTTGTTAAATCTTGTGTCTTCTTATTGACAGTACACAGTATCGTTAAATCTTGTGTTTCTTATTGACAGTACACAGCAATAAGAAGACACAAGATTTAACGATAACAGTACTTTAACGATACTGTTCCGTGTCGTGTCAATAAGAAGAAACAAGATTTAACAATACTGTGTACTGTCAATAAGAATACACAAGATTTAACGATACTGTGTGCTGTCAATAAGAAGACACAAGATTTAACGATACTGTGTACTGTCAATAAGAAGACATTACAAGATTTAACAATAATTAATATTCAACGATAATGTGTACTGTCAGTAAGAAAACGTGTACTGTCAATAAGAAGACACACAAGATTTATAAATACTGGGTACTATCAATAAGAACACGCAAGATTTAACAATACTTCTTCTTATTGACAGT
>NW_013935227.1:0-303 GCF_000517525.1 Limulus polyphemus | reverse complement strand
TACTAGCCATACATAAAACACACTTAATTATCACGTGTTTGTTACTAGCCATACATAAAACACACTTAATTATCACGTGTTTGTTACTAGCCATACATAAAACACATGATGATTAAGTGTGTTTTGTGTTTGTTACTAGCCATACATAAAACACAATTATCACGTGTTTGTTACTAGCCATACATAAAACACACTTAATTATCATGTGTTTGTTACTAGCCATACATAAAACACAATTATCATGTGTTTATTACTAGCCATACATAAAACACACTTAATTATTATGTGTTTGTTACTAGCCAT
>NW_013935226.1:0-407 GCF_000517525.1 Limulus polyphemus | reverse complement strand
GATACATTCTCTCGTAACCGGTTTAACCTGGTGAAACGTTGTAACCGTATATATTATAGTCTGTATATCCGACAATAATACATTCTCTCGTAACCTGTTTAACCTGGTGAAATGTTGTAACCGTATATATTATAGTCTATTATTGTCGGATATACAGACTATAATATATACGGTTATAACGTTTCACCAGGTTAAGCAGGTTACGAGAGAATGTATTATTGTCGGATATACTATATAATATATACGGTTACAACGTTTCACCAGGTTAAGCAGGTTACGAGAGAATGTATTATTGTCGGATATACAGACTATAATATATACGGTTATCCGACAATAATACATTCTCTCGTAACCTACTTAACCTGGTGAAACGTTGTAACCGTATATATTATATATCCGACAATAAT
>NW_013935225.1:0-253 GCF_000517525.1 Limulus polyphemus | reverse complement strand
TACTTACTGGAGAGTTGGAACCTTCTTAGCAGAGTCTAAGTTGTTCATCATGCTGACTGGGGACTAACTGGAGATCTCTGGAGGAGCTGCCGGACGAACTGCCGGACGAACAAAAGTCGAAGTTGTTGGACTGCATACTGGCTACTGAACTCTTGGCTGAACTCTGGAGAAGAACTCTGGAGGAGCTGCTGGACGGACTGACTTTCCATCCTCAGACATGGGTTTATAAAGCAGATTTTTCTTGTCTTCAGGC
>NW_013935224.1:0-246 GCF_000517525.1 Limulus polyphemus | reverse complement strand
GTCTGCCTGCACCTCTGATTTACGTATGTAGATGTACGTGTCTGCCTGCACCTCTGATTACGTATGTAGCTGTACTTGTCTGCCTGCACCTCTGATTACATATGCGCTGTACTTGTCTGCCTGCACCTCTGATTACATATGCGGCTGTACTTGTCTGCCTGCACCTCTGATTACGTATGTAGCTGTACTTGTCTGCCTGCACCTCTGATTACGTATGTAGCTGTACTTGTCTGCCTGCACCTCTGA
>NW_013935223.1:0-282 GCF_000517525.1 Limulus polyphemus | reverse complement strand
AATGGCATCTTTGTATTGAAATATGAAGAAAAACAATTTTTTTCAATATTTGGCAAAAAACATGGGTATAGCCTTTTGTTTTTGGTGAAAATATGAGTTTTTTTGGAAAATGGAAAAAATTGTTTTTTATTAATTTTGCGTTGGAAAAATATCCGATAGTGCTTATTTCGTTGGAAAACTAAAAATTGAGACATTATAACATTGACGAAAAACATTATGTCACTATAAACTCTAAAAACAATTAACTTTCGCAAACCCAGATAAAAACAATCCAAAAGATGG
>NW_013935222.1:0-231 GCF_000517525.1 Limulus polyphemus | reverse complement strand
ACTATCGTTAAATCTTGTGTCTTTTTATTGATAGTACACAGTATTGTTAAATTTTATGGCTTGTTATTGATAGTACACAATATTGTTAAATCTTGTGTCTTCTTATTGACAGTACACAGTATCGTTAAATCTTGTGTCTTCGATTTAACAATATTGTGTACTATCAATAATTAAGAAGACACAAGATTTAACGATACTGTGTACTGTCAAAAAGACACAAGTCAATAAAGT
>NW_013935221.1:0-208 GCF_000517525.1 Limulus polyphemus | reverse complement strand
CATATATCAATTCCTAGAAATCAAGCAATTTTAGGTCAGTTGCTAGAATCAAGCAATCTTAAATCAATTTACTTGAAATAAAGCAATATTATGTCAGTTGCTAGAATCAAGCAATCTTAAATCAGTTACTTGAAATAAAGCAATATTATGTCAGTTGTTAGAATCAAGCAATCATATATCAATTCCTAGAAATCAAGCAATTTTAGGT
>NW_013935220.1:0-331 GCF_000517525.1 Limulus polyphemus | reverse complement strand
TATCAATAAGAAGACACACGAATTAGCAATACTGTGTGCTGTCAATAAGAAAGACACAAGATTTAACGATACTGTGTACTGTCAATAAGAAGACACAAGATTTAACGATATTGTGTACTGTCAATGGTATTGTTAAATCTTGTGTCTTCTTAAATCTTGTGTCTTCTTATTGAGAGTACAAACACTACTGTGTTCTGTCAATAAAAAACACAAGATTTAACAATACTGTGTACTGTCAATAAGAAGACACAAGATTTAACAAAACTGTGTACTGTCAATAAGAAGACACACGAATTAGCAATACTGTGTACTATCTATAAAAAAGCACAAG
>NW_013935219.1:0-200 GCF_000517525.1 Limulus polyphemus | reverse complement strand
TACGCTGTTCCTGCACTAAACTAGACACGACTAATTAGAGTACGCTGTTCCTGCACTAAACTAGACACGACTAGTTAGAGTGCGCTGCTCCTGCACTAAACTAGACATGACTAATTAGAGCGCGCTGTTCCTGCACTAAACTAGACACGACTAGTTAGAGTGCGCTGTTCCTGCACTAAACTAGACACGACTAATTAGAG
>NW_013935218.1:0-371 GCF_000517525.1 Limulus polyphemus | reverse complement strand
ATCTGTAATAAAAGACCTAAAACCACAATCCATCTGGGGCTGATAGGTCTTTTACTATAGATAACAGATGGATTGTGGCTGGTAGGTCTTTTATTACATATGTATTGTGGCTGGTAGGTCTTTTATTATAGATGGATTGTGGCTGGTAGGTCTTTTATTATAGATGGATAGTGACTGGTAGGTGTTTTATTATTAATGGATAGTCTGGTAGGTCTTTTATTATAGAGAGTGGAGATAGTGGCTGATAGGTCTTTTTACTATCCATCTGTAGTAAAAGCCCTACCAGCTACAATCCATCTATATAAACACCTACCAGCCACTATCCATATATAATTAAAGACTAACCAGTAACTATCCATCTATAATAAAAG
>NW_013935217.1:0-440 GCF_000517525.1 Limulus polyphemus | reverse complement strand
GGTTTTGCGTTTTGTACTAGTACGTCGTTCCATTTGGACGGATCATCTCCAAATTTTGTATGAACGTTCGTTGCATACTTGCATATTTACATGACAAAATTCTAGCTTTCTATTGTCATTTTTGCGAATTTTGTGGTCGTTTTATGTTACTAGAAAAGCCAATAAAAGATACGCTTTCACCAAAAGCTTCACTGCAGCACACTTTTCTGATTGTTTTTCGATTTCTTGTTACCACCCTCTATCAATTTAGGAATTTGTTGAAGAATCGTTTTGCGTTTTGTACCAGTACTTCGTTCCATTTGGACGGATCTTCTCGAAATTTTTCAAGAACGTTCGAAAAATGACTAATAGAAAGCTAGAATTTTGCATGTAAATACGCAAGTATGCAACGAACGTTCATACAAAATTTCGAGAAGATCCGTCGAACGTTCTTTGCATAC
>NW_013935216.1:0-204 GCF_000517525.1 Limulus polyphemus | reverse complement strand
TGTTCATGGAGTAGTTGTACCAACTAAGGCTTATGATGAATTTCCGAATTTATAACCACGATACGATAGTTACACATAGGTGTTTATGGAGTAGTTGTACCAAGTAAGGCTAAAGATAAGTATGGTGTTAATAAATTCCGTAACTATAGTTACACCTAGGTGTTTATGGAGTAGTTGTACCAAGTAAGGCTTATGATGAGTATG
>NW_013935215.1:0-414 GCF_000517525.1 Limulus polyphemus | reverse complement strand
AGTCATTAAAATATAGTATAAGAAAGACTAAAAATACCGCTATCAAATAGATATTTTTGACTTTGGCCTTCTTAGACTTTTCTTCCACTCGATTTGGTCGACTTTCATAACTGACTTTCTAAAAACACGTTTTCCAAGTCAACAAAATCTGGAGGAAGGAAGACTAAAAGTCCGTTATAACAGTCGACAAAATATATTGGAAAACTGACTAAAAGGACCCATATCAATGTCAACAAAATATAGTGGACGGAGGACTAAAAAGATTTTGTTTCTTCCTTCCTCCCCAAACGTCCGTTATAACAGTCGACCAAATATAGTTGAAAACTTACTAAAAAGACCCATATCAATGTCAACAAAATCTAGTGGAAGGAAGACTAAAAGACCGTTATAACAGTCGACAAAATATAGTTTAAG
>NW_013935214.1:0-309 GCF_000517525.1 Limulus polyphemus | reverse complement strand
TGTGTCCTCTCAATAAGAAGTTAAATCTTGTGTCAATACTGTGTACTGTCAATAAGAAGACACAATATTTAACGACAGTACACAGTATGGTTATATCTTGTGTCTTCTTATTGACAGTACACAGTATCGCTAAATCTGGTGTCTTCTTATTGACAGTACACAGTATCACTAAGAAGACACAAGATTTAACGATACTGTGTACTTTCAATAACAAGACATAAGATTTAACGATACTGTGTACTGTCAGGAAGAAAACACAAAATTTAACGATACTGTGTACTTTCAATAAGAAGACACAAGATTTAAGGA
>NW_013935213.1:0-604 GCF_000517525.1 Limulus polyphemus | reverse complement strand
ATGATGTGCACTATTCAGAACGGACATCCTTTCATCGAAATTTCCAGTATTTATTCCATAATCCTATATCAAAATAGGCGAGCTTCGATTTTTCTATACCTGAAGGAAAAAAAATAGAAAAATCGAAGCTCGCCTATTTTGATATAGGATTATGATTTGGGTTGAATAATCTTATATTTAAGGCCCACTTCTTTTCTTTATTTTAAATATAAGATTATTCAACCCAAATCACCCCCATCTAACAGATCATGAGTCTTATTACAAAATAAACCCCACCTTTTGGATTATGTTTACTCTGAATGAACTATTATGTCGCGTCAAAAGCTAAATAAAATTGAATTTTTGTTCATTCAGAGTAAACATAATCCAAAAGGTGGGGTTTATTTTGTAATAAGACGTCATGATCTGTTACATTAACGAAAAACAGACATTATAAAAGTTTTGAATTTTCTGCCGAAATAAACCCTAGCCGTTATTCTTCTATTAATTGTGCTTCAAAAAAGCACTGTTTTTCAAGTTTCAAAAAATTGATATTTTCGCCGAAAATACCAAGGCCTTCAGTTTTTGCTAAAATTTTGAAAAAATTTATTTTTCTTCATATTTC
>NW_013935212.1:0-238 GCF_000517525.1 Limulus polyphemus | reverse complement strand
ATCTCTGTAGCCCTATATATTTGTATTGGACCGTGACTATCATCTCTGTAGCCCTATATTTGTATTGGACCGTGACTATCATCTCTGTAGCCTATCTATATATGTATTGGACCATGACTATTATCTCTGTAGCCCTATATTTGTATTGGACCGTGACTATCATCTCTGTAGTCCTATATTTGTATTGGGCCGTGACTATCATCTCTGTAGCCCTATATTTGTATTGGACCGTGACTAT
>NW_013935211.1:0-246 GCF_000517525.1 Limulus polyphemus | reverse complement strand
CGTTAAATCTTGTGGTCTTCTTATTGACTTCTTATCGACAGTACACAGTATTGTTAAATCTAGTGTCTTCTTATTGACAGTAAACACTATCGTTAAATCTTGTGGTGTCTTGTTATTGAGAGTACACAGTATCTTTAAATCTTTTGGCTTGTTAGTGATAGTACACAGTATTGTTAATTCTTGTGGCTTGTTAGTGATAGTACACAGTATTCTTATATCTTGTGTCTTCTTATTGACAGTACACAG
>NW_013935210.1:0-222 GCF_000517525.1 Limulus polyphemus | reverse complement strand
AAAAGTATGTTTTATTAATCCTAATAAAACATACTTTTATCCTTATAAAACATCAACATCCTAATAAAACATCAACATCCGAATAAAAGTATGTTTTATTAGGATGTTGATGTTTTATTAGGATAAAAGTATGTTTTATTAGGATAAAAAAGTGTTTTATTAGGATAAAAGTATGTTTTATTAGGATAAAAAATGTTTTATTAGAATAAAAGTATGTTTATT
>NW_013935209.1:0-207 GCF_000517525.1 Limulus polyphemus | reverse complement strand
CCCTTAATCAACAAGAATCCAAAACAAAGTATCTTGTCGACAAGTATCCTTAATCAACAAGAATCGAACAATACAACAAAGTATCTTATCGACTAGTATCCTTAATCAACAAGAATCGTACACAATACAACAAAGTATCTTATCGACAAGTATCCTTAATTAACAAGAATCGTACACAATACAACAAACTATCTTGTCGACAAGAAT
>NW_013935208.1:0-266 GCF_000517525.1 Limulus polyphemus | reverse complement strand
CCTGTCTACTTTCCGATAGTGAAGTTTCTCTGTAAATCTGTGTCTAGTTTTCGACTGTGTAGTAGTTTCACTGTACACCTGTGTCTACCTTCTGACTGTGTAGTTTCACTGTAAATATGTGTGTAAACCTGTCTACTTTCCGATAGTGAAGTTTCTCTGTAAATCTGTGTCTAGTTTTCGACTGTGTAGTAGTTTCACTGTACACCTGTGTCTACCTTCTGACTGTGTAGTTTCACTGTACACCTGTGTCTACCTTCTGACTGTGT
>NW_013935207.1:0-505 GCF_000517525.1 Limulus polyphemus | reverse complement strand
CAACATGAATACGCACATGTGCAATTTTCCTGGTCTGTTCGACTTCTTTGGCACTGAGCTGGTTTTTGCCCTTTGTAAAAGCAGGGATTACAAGTGTCGCACCATGGTTGGCTAAGTCCTCTGCAATTAAAAAACCTCGGTCGTACTTCAGACAAAGTAATTACACAACGCAGTGGTTACGTAGATAAACTTCAGCATGGTGATCAAGTTTTAGCCGTCAATTACACCAACTGGTGCCATTTCTTATGTGTCAAAAGCATTCGGAGGCCCCAGGGCCCAGACATGGTCCAACTATAAACATAACAACACCATCAAATTCTTAGTCTTATTCGCAACATGCCATCTGTTTTTAAACAAGCTTATCCTAGGTGTAGCAGCATTATAGATTGTTTTGAAGTGTTTATCAAAAGACCAGGTCAATTGACAGACTGTTGTCTTTGAAACATTGAACCGGTCGGCTAAGTCTTGATGCTGCAGGTTAAGTTTTAACTTCATAAGTATAAGT
>NW_013935206.1:0-437 GCF_000517525.1 Limulus polyphemus | reverse complement strand
AAAAAGAGGAGTTTATTTTATAAAAAGACGTCATGGCCTTTTAGATAAAAACCGAACACTATTCAAACTTTAAAAATAAGTTTAATCTTTGTTTACAATATAACTAAAAACAAAAAAACTAAAATTTTGAAAAAAATTAATTTTCCTCATATTTCAATACAAAGATGCCCTTTACGTGAAACTTTCAAAATGGATATCCTTTCATCAAAATTCCCAATAGTTATTTTATAGTCTGTTATCAATATTTCGGTAGCTTCGATTTTACCAAGGCTATAGCCCATGTTTTGACCCGTTTTACATTTTCAACGATTTTTTTTCGAAATAGAAAAATTGGTTTTTGTATGCAAATTAATAGAAAATAATCGGATAGTACTTATTTCGTCGGAAAACTCAAAATTGAGATACTATATCGTTAACGATAAATATTATGTCTCGTG
>NW_013935205.1:0-223 GCF_000517525.1 Limulus polyphemus | reverse complement strand
CCCAGTGTTGGTTTCAGATGTTTCTCAATGTTAATAATACTGAAACAAACACTGGATAAGATGTAGTATTATTAACATTGAGATATCCAGTGTTTGTTTCAGATGTAGTATTATTAACATTGAGATACCCAGTGTTGGTTTCAGATGTAGTATTATTAACATTGAGATACCCAGTGTTGGTTTCAGATGTAGTGTTATTAACATTGAGATATCCAGTGTTGGT
>NW_013935204.1:0-388 GCF_000517525.1 Limulus polyphemus | reverse complement strand
TAGTTATTAGACCAACATGTAGTTAATTAATAGTTATTACACCAACATTTAGTTAATATTGGTTATTAGACCATCATTTAGTTAATAGTAATTATTAGACCAACTACATGTTCTAAATTTTGGTCTAATAACTATTATTAATGTCGGTCTAATAACTACTATTAACTACATGTTGGTCTATTACCTATTATTAACTACATGTTGGTTTAATAATTATTATTAACTACATGTTAGTCTAATAACTACTATTAACTAAATGTTATTGTAATAACTATTATTAAAACTACTATTAACTATTGGTCTAATAATCAATATTAACTAAATGTTGGTCTAATAACTACTATTAATTACATGTTAGTCTAATCATTTAGTTAATTGTAGTTATTAG
>NW_013935203.1:0-517 GCF_000517525.1 Limulus polyphemus | reverse complement strand
CAAGTATGCGTATGAACGTTCGTTATTTGGTATGTAGGTACACTTTAACATTGCGTAGTAATATGCAGAGTTTTACCTTCCTACTGTTTGTTTTAAAGGAGATATGGAAGGTTTTGCGTTTTGCACCAGTACGTCGTTCCATTTGGACGGATCATCTCCAAATTTTTTGGTGAAGAATCAT
The DNA here is from genome assembly GCF_000517525.1 of Limulus polyphemus. Lineage (NCBI taxonomy): Eukaryota > Metazoa > Arthropoda > Merostomata > Xiphosura > Limulidae > Limulus > Limulus polyphemus. The sequence continues at coordinate 336 of NW_013935203.1, read as the reverse complement.
CAATTTAGGACCCTCTGGTTCTTCACTGCAGTACACATACGCTTTCAGAAAAGCCAATAAAAGAGTAACATAAAACGACCACAAAAGTCGCAAAAATGATAATAGAAGGCTAGAATTTTGCATGTAAATACGCGTTTTGCGTTTTGTACCAGTACGTCGTTCCATTTGGACGGATCATCTCCAAATTTTGTATGAACGTTCGTTGCATACTTGGTAAAACTCTGCATATTACTACGCAACGTTAAAGTGTACCTTCATAAATTGATGATTCTTCACCAAATTTGGTATGTAGGTACACAAGGACCCTCTGGTAACAAGAAATCGAAAAACAATCAG
>NW_013935202.1:0-228 GCF_000517525.1 Limulus polyphemus | reverse complement strand
AACAGCACAGTTAAACCTCCGTATATTTTTAGTATTACAACATCTCCTAAATGTTGATTGCGTCTGATGTAGACAATCTAAAGCTACAACTAAAAACAGCACAGTTAAACCTCCGTATATTTTTAGTATTACAATATCTCCTAAATGTTGATTGCGTCTGATGTAGACAATCTAAAGCTACAACTAAAAACAGCACAGTTAAACCTCCGTATATTTTTAGTATTACAA
>NW_013935201.1:0-305 GCF_000517525.1 Limulus polyphemus | reverse complement strand
GTTCCATATCCAAGAATATATTATAATATGTCGTCCTGGAACATGTAGTGTGAATATGGAACATGTAGTGTGGATGACATATTATAATATATTCTTGGATATGGAACATGTAGTGTGGATGACATATAATATATTCTCCTATTCTTGGATATGGAACATGTAGTGTGGATGACATATAATATATTCTTGGATAATAATATATTCTCCTATTCTTTATCCAAGAATATATTATAATATGTCATCCACACTACATGGATATGGAACATAATATATTCTCCTATTCTTGGAGACATATTACACTACAT
>NW_013935200.1:0-384 GCF_000517525.1 Limulus polyphemus | reverse complement strand
TCGTGTGTACTACATATACAAGGTAAAAATAACTGAATATTGTTCCTTAAACCAAGTTACATTATATACAACAGTGTCGTGTGTACTACAAATACAAGGTAAAATAACTGAATATTGTTCCATAAAACGGAACAATATTCAGTTATTTTTACCTTGTATATGTAGTACACACGACACTGTATATAATGTAACTTGGTTTATGGAACAATATTCTGTTATTTTACTTTGTATTTGTAGTACACATGACACTGTATATAATGTAACTTGGTACTACATATACAAGGAACAATATTCAGTTATTTTTACCTTTAACCAAGTTACTTTATGTACAGTGTCGTGTGTTTTACAAATACAAGGTAAAATAACTGAATATTGTTCCTTAAA
>NW_013935199.1:0-239 GCF_000517525.1 Limulus polyphemus | reverse complement strand
TAGTAAAACAAAATATATGAAATGACACGAACCCAATGTTTTACTAGGAACAATGGACTTGTTGACTCTTATACTCTTAAAAATGTAATATATGAAATTTTTAACAGTATAAGAGTCAACAAGTCCATTGTTCCTAGTAAAACACTGGTTCGTTTCATTTCATATGTTACATTTTTAACAGATTAAGAGCCAACAAGTCCATTCTTCCTAGAGAAACATAGGGTTCTGTCATTTCATAT
>NW_013935198.1:0-277 GCF_000517525.1 Limulus polyphemus | reverse complement strand
AACGATACTGTGTACTGTCAATAAGAAGACACAATATTGACGATACTGTGTACTTCAATAAGAAGGATACAACATTTAACCTTATTGATAGTACACAGTATCGTTAAATCTTTTGTCTTCTTATTGACAGTACACTGTATCGTTAAATCTTGTGTCTTCTTATTGAAAGTACACAGTATCTTTAAATCTTTTGTCTTCTTATTGACAGTACACATTTTTGTTAAGACAAAAGATTTAAAGATACTGTGTACTTTCAATAAGAAGATACAAGATTGAA
>NW_013935197.1:0-253 GCF_000517525.1 Limulus polyphemus | reverse complement strand
AACACGTGAAAAGTTGATTTTTTTAATTTAGTGATACAAGTGAAGATTCACGATGATAGAGTACTTTAACCTCATCTTTCACTCTTCTATAGCAGTATCTTGTTGTGTAAACCTAACACGTGAAAAGTTGATTTTTTTAATTTAGTGATACAAGTGAAGATTCACGATGATAGAGTACTTTAACCTCATCTTTCACTCTTCTATAGCAGTATCTTGTTGTGTAAATAAGTTTCAGTAATAATTCTGTAAACCT
>NW_013935196.1:0-274 GCF_000517525.1 Limulus polyphemus | reverse complement strand
AAAACCTTCAATAACTCCCTTAAAACGCATCGGTAGGAAGGTGAAACTTCGCATGATACTGTGGAACGAACTAGTGAATATACATAGCAAAAAAGGTTAAAAACTTCGCATGATACTGTGAAACGAACTAGTGAATATATGTAGCAAAAAAGGTTAAGATCCATCAATTTAGAACCCTCTGATAGCAAGAAATCTATAACAGAGCAAAATCAAAAAGCTTCACTGCAGTACACATACTCTGCAAGAAAGCTATAACAGAGCAATATCAAAAAGC
>NW_013935195.1:0-265 GCF_000517525.1 Limulus polyphemus | reverse complement strand
CAATTTCAAATAGCATAAAACTAAGTTAAATTGTAATTTAGATTTAGTAGTTAAATATATGCCAATATGTATCCAATTTATATTTGCCAACAAGATTGATACAAACGGTTTTCTTTTTTAATACACTACTAACAATACAATTTACAATAATAGTTATTACAAACAATGGTTTATGTACAAAAGTTTTACAAACTTACAAGCAATATTAAGTCTTCTTTCTGGTCTGGAACTTCCTTGATATCTTATCGAGGGTTCATGAGGAGCG
>NW_013935194.1:0-210 GCF_000517525.1 Limulus polyphemus | reverse complement strand
TGTATTAAACAATACTATTTTACAAACATTTAAACCAGCAGTATAACTGAAGATAGAACAAAATGTGATGTAGTTAACAATACTATTTTACAAACATTTAAACCAGCAGTATAACTGAAGATAGAACAAAATGTGATGTAGTTAACAATACTATTTTACAAACATTTAAACCAGCAGTATAACTGAAGATAGAACAATATGTTATGTATT
>NW_013935193.1:0-264 GCF_000517525.1 Limulus polyphemus | reverse complement strand
AAGTTTAACCACAGTCAACTGTTCATTGTTTGACCTACATAGTTTTGTTTACAGTCCTTTTCTATCTCAAGTTTAACCACAGTCAACTGTTCATTGTTTGACTTACATAGTTTTGTGTACAGTCCTTCTCTATCTCAAGTTTTTTTGTGTACAGTCCTTCTCTATCTCAAGGAGATAGAGAAGGACTGTACACAAAACTATGTAGATCAAACAATGAACAGTTGACTGTGGTTAAATGGTTAATCTTCAGTCAACTGTTCATTG
>NW_013935192.1:0-255 GCF_000517525.1 Limulus polyphemus | reverse complement strand
GTTTATAACTGATTTTGTTAATCCTTCTCTAACCAAGTTAGAGCCTGATATACAGAAGGATTAACAAAATCAGTTATAAACACTTTGGTTAGAGAACTTCTGTATATCAGGCTCTAGTTTATAACTGATTTTGTTAATCACTTTGGTTAGAGAACTTCTGTATATCAGGCTCTAGTTTATAACTGATTTTGTTAATCACTTTGGTTAGAGAACTTTTGAATATCAGGCTTTAGTTTATAACTGATTTTGTTAATC
>NW_013935191.1:0-305 GCF_000517525.1 Limulus polyphemus | reverse complement strand
AAGATTTAACAATACTGTGTCCTGTCAATAAGAAGATACAGGATTTATCAATACTGTGTACTGTCAATAAGAAGACACAAGATTTAACGATACTGTGTACTATCAATAAGAAGACAAGATTTACAAAAAAAGTGTCTTTTTATTGACAGTACACAGTATCGTTAAATCTTGTGTTCTTTTTGATAGTACATAGTATTGTTAAATCTTGTGTCTTCTTATTGAGATTAAACGGTATTGATAATTCTTGTTTCTGCTTATTGACAGTACACAGTATATCGTTAAATCTTCTGTGTACTATCAATAAG
>NW_013935190.1:0-368 GCF_000517525.1 Limulus polyphemus | reverse complement strand
GTTAAAGTGTACCTATATTTCCAAATTTGGTGAAGAATCATCAATTTAGGACCCTCTGGTAACAAGAAATCGAAAAACAATCAGTAATTTTGGTTTTTTCAAGAACGTTCGTTGCATACTTGCATATTTACATGCAAAATTCTAGGCTTCTATTATAATTTTTGCTTCTTTTGTGGTCGTTTTATGTTACTCTTTTATTCGCTTTTCTGAAAGCGTTTGTGTACTGCAGGGAAGCTTTCGAGAAGATCCGTCCAAATGGAACGAAGTATTGGTACAAAACGCAAAACCTTCCATAACTCCTTTAAAACAAACAGTAGGAAGGTAAAACTATGCTTATTACTAGGCAACGTTAAAGTGTACCTACATAC
>NW_013935189.1:0-505 GCF_000517525.1 Limulus polyphemus | reverse complement strand
ATACTGTTGTACTGGGAGTATAACAGTACAACAGTATATCGAGGTATGATTTGTCATTACTATACTCCCAGTACAACAGTATGTCAAGGTATCATTTGTCATTACTATACTCCCAGTACAACAGTATGTCAAGGTATGATTTGTTATTACGTCGAGGTATGATTTGTCATTAATATACTCCCAGTACAACAGTATGTCGAGGTATGATTTGTCATTAATATACTCCCAGTACAACAGTATGTCAAGGTATGATTTGTTATTACTATACTCCCAGTATGTCAAGGTATGATTTGTCAAGGTAGTATAGTAATGACAAATCATCCCAGTATGTCAAGGTATCATTTGTTATTACTATACTCCCAGGTCGAGGTATGATTTGTCATTAATATACTCCCAGTACAACAGTATGTCGAGGTATGATTTGTCATTAATATACTCCCAGTACAACAGTATGTCAAGGTATGATTTGTTATTACTATACTCCCAGTATGTCAAGGTATGATTT
>NW_013935188.1:0-504 GCF_000517525.1 Limulus polyphemus | reverse complement strand
TTCGTTAACTATAGGTTTACTTGGCAAAACTACTCCATGAACACCTAGGTGTAAGTTACCACCATACTCATCTTTAGCGAATTTATATGGTAAATAGAGTTACACCTAGGTATTCGTGGAGTTGTTGGTACAACTACTCCATGTAAGGCTAAAGATGAGTATGGTGGTTATAAATTCGGTAACTAGACTTACATCTAGGTATTCGTGGAGTTGTTGTACCAAATAACGCAAAAGAGAATATGGTGGTTATATATTCGGTAACTAGAGATAAACCAAGGTGTTTATTTATAACCACCATACTCATCTTTAGCCTTACTTGTTACAACTACTCCAATGGTGGTTATAAATTCGGTAACTATCTTACTTGGTACAACTACTCCATAAACACCTAGGTATAACTCCTAAAGATGAGTATGGTGGTTATAAATTCGGTAATTAGAGTTACACCTAGGTGTTCCTGGAGTTGTTGTACCAAATAATGCTAAAGACGAGTATGTTGGTTAC
>NW_013935187.1:0-414 GCF_000517525.1 Limulus polyphemus | reverse complement strand
ATTGGCCTTTTACCATATTAACAACATTTAAACAGGTAGTAACATACCAGTTACCAGTGTCAAAATCCAACATTAAACAACAGTACACATTAACGACATTCAAACAGGTAGTAACATACCAATGTCAAAGACCAACATTAAACAACAATAGATTTAAACAGGTAGTAACAGTCGTTAATATATATTGTTGTTTAATGTTAGTCTTTGACACTGGTATGTTACTACCTGTTTAAATGTCGTTAATATCTACTGTTGTTTAATGTTTTCTTTGACACTGGTATGTTACTACTCGTTTAAATGTCGTTAATATCTTTAAATGTCGTTAAAATCTACTATTGTTTAATGTTGGTCTTTGACACTGGTATGTTACTACCTGTTTAAAAGTCGTTAATATATACTGTTGTTTAATGTTGG
>NW_013935186.1:0-346 GCF_000517525.1 Limulus polyphemus | reverse complement strand
GACAAGTAGACTGTTTTAGATACGTTATTGACAAGTATATTGTTTTAGATACATTATTGACAAGTAGATTGTTTTAGATACATTATCGACAAGTAGACTGTTTCAGATACGTTATTGACAAGTACATTCCTACTTGTCAATAAAAAACAGTCTACTTGTCAATAACGTATCTAAAACAACAATCTACTTGTCAATAACGTATCTTCTTAGATACATTATTGACAAGTACATTGTTTTAAATAGATTATTGACAAGTAGATTGTTTTAGATACCTTATTGACAAGTAGATTGTTTTAGATACGTTATTGACAAGTAGATTGTTTTAGATACGTTATTGACAAGTAGA
>NW_013935185.1:0-562 GCF_000517525.1 Limulus polyphemus | reverse complement strand
ATTGTAATCTCCTGACGAAGCTGAAACAGCGGAAAATTGAGCTAATAAAGTTATATTCCGGGGGTTCCGCTATTACAACTTCGTCAGGAGATATCAATAAATATAATCACGACCTATATGGAGATATCAATAAATATAATCACGACTTATAACTCCGGAATATAACTTTATTAGCTCAATTGACGAAGCTATAACAGCGGAAAATTGAGCTAATAAAGTTATATTCCGGGGATATAGGTCGTGATTATATTTATTGATATCTCCTGACGAAGTTGTAATAGCGGAATATTGAGCTAATAAAGTTATATTCTGGAGATATAGGTCGTGATTCCGCTATTACAACTTCGTCAGGAGATATCAATAAATATAATCACGACCTATATCCCCGGAATATAACTTTATTAGCTCAATATTCCGCTACGAAGTTGTAAGAGCGGAATATTGAGCTAACAAAGTTATATTCCGGGGGATATAGGTCGTGATTATATTGATTGATATCTCCTGACGAAGCTGTAACAGCAGAAAATTGAGCTAATAAAGTTATATTCCGTAGATATAGGTC
>NW_013935184.1:0-210 GCF_000517525.1 Limulus polyphemus | reverse complement strand
ACTTTTAAACAAGTTCTAACATATCCATAAGAAACTGGGAACAATGACAGTGTTTCACTTTTAAACAAGTTGTCAAACAAGTTCTAACATGTACATAAGAAACTGGGAACAATGACAGTGTTTCACTTTTAAACAAATTGTCTTATTGTTCCCAGTTTCTTATGTACATGTTAGAACTTGTTTCAGTGTTTCACTTTTAAACAAATTGTC
>NW_013935183.1:0-285 GCF_000517525.1 Limulus polyphemus | reverse complement strand
AAGATCCTTTTAGTCCGTTTTCCACTAGATTTTCTTGACTTTGAAAACGTGTTTTTAGTTTACTTACACTCGATTTTGTCGACTTTCATAACTGTTCCTTCCTCCATATTTTGTTGACATTGATAAAGGCGGTCTTTTAGTCTTTATAAAAGTCGACAAAATATAGTGGAAAACTGACTAAAACGACCCATATCAATGTCAACAAAATCTAGTGGAAGGAAGACTAAGAGACCGTTATAACAGTCGACAAGATATAGTTTAAGAAGGATTAAAAATACCATTATT
>NW_013935182.1:0-288 GCF_000517525.1 Limulus polyphemus | reverse complement strand
AATGATGCTATTTATATGTCAGGACATGATGTGGGTTGTAAGGCATCAAATGAAGCTCATCATATTTTGCTAGCCTTCTCCTGACATATAATCAAGCCCTACCTTACAACTCACATGTCAAATGACATATAACTAGCATCATATTTTTGACAAGATGTGTGTTGTAAGGTATGGCTTGATTTGAGAAAATATGATGCTAGTTATATGTCAGGACAAGATGGGAGTTGTAAGGTTGAGCTTGATTTGACAAAATATGATGCTAGTTATTTGTCAGGACAAGATAGTGGG
>NW_013935181.1:0-326 GCF_000517525.1 Limulus polyphemus | reverse complement strand
AAAGTTCAATTTTTTTTAGCTTTTATAGTGATATCATTGACGAAAAATATTCTATAATGTCTCAATTTATAAAAGTGTTTTTTTGACGCAAAATTAATAGAAAAATATCCTATAGTGCTTATTTCGTCGGAATTATGAATTTTTTTGGAAAATGGAAAAAAGTGTTTTTTTGACGCAAAATTAATAGAAAAATAAAAAAAATTCATATTTTCACCAAAAACCAAAGGCCCATGTTTTTCACAAATTTTGAAAAAAATTGTTTTTCTTCATATTTCAATACAAAGATGCCCTTGATGTAAGACTTTCAAAACAGAGATCCTTTTATT
>NW_013935180.1:0-264 GCF_000517525.1 Limulus polyphemus | reverse complement strand
ATACTCATCGTTAGCCTTACTTGGAACAATTACGCCATGAACACTTACGTTTAACTCTGGTTACCGAATTTAGGGGGTTATTCGTGGAGTTGTTATACCAAATAACGCTAAAGATGAGTATCCGAATACCTAGGTGTAACTGTAGTTACCGAATTTGTAACAACCACACTTATCTGTAGCGTTATTTGGTACAACAACTCCACGAATACCTAGGTGTAACTCTAGTTACAGAATTTATAACCACCATACTCATCTTTAGCCTTA
>NW_013935179.1:0-323 GCF_000517525.1 Limulus polyphemus | reverse complement strand
GATGGTTGACTGTTATATCATTATGTATCTATCTGTAACATAAGTTAGTTAGTCGTCATGTACTTCCATATAATCAAATGATTGGTTAAATATGGTTGGCAAGTACATGACGACTAACTAACTGATGTTACAGATAGATGCATAATTATATAACACCCATATAATGAAATGATTGGTTAAATGTGATTGACTCTTATATAATTATGTATCGATTTGTAGCATCAGTTAGTTATCCGTGATGTATTTCCATATAATGAAATGATTGGTTAAAGATGGTTGACTGTTATATAATTATGTATCTATCTGTAACATCAGTTAGTTAG
>NW_013935178.1:0-229 GCF_000517525.1 Limulus polyphemus | reverse complement strand
AAATAGAGGCGAAGATCGTCACTGTGACTGGACTAAGTTGAAGTGAAAAAACTATGTAAAATAGAGGCGAAGATCGTCACTGTGACTGAACAAAGTTGAAGTGAAAAACTGTGTAAAATAGAGGCGAAGATCGTCACTGTGACTGGACAAAGTTGAAGTGAAAAAACTATGTAAAATAGAGGCGAAGATCGTCACTGTGACTGGACAAAGTTGAAGCGAAGAAAACTGT
>NW_013935177.1:0-374 GCF_000517525.1 Limulus polyphemus | reverse complement strand
CTTGATTCCCCGAGTAACTCAGTTTTACTCTTGAATAGGTAATATCTTATACAGTAGCCCCGAGTAACTCAGCTTTAATCTTGATTAGGTAATATCTAATAAGATATTACCTAATCAAGATTAAAGCTGAGTTACTCGGGGGCTACTGTATAAGATATGAACTAATCAAGAGTAGAACTGAGTTACTCGGGGGCTACTGTATGAGACATTACCTAACCAAAAGTAAAGCTGAGTTACTCCAGTAGCCCCCGAGTAACTCAGTCTTACTCTTGATTAGTTAATATCTTATACAGTAGCCCCCGAGTAACTCAGTTTTACTCTTGATTAGGTAATATCATATACAGTAACCCAGAGTAACTCAGCTTTACCCTTGA
>NW_013935176.1:0-288 GCF_000517525.1 Limulus polyphemus | reverse complement strand
TTGCAAGCTTTCAGCCCTCTTACAGGATCCTTCATTGGGTAACAGTGTATTGAGCATTAAAAATGTGTTTAATTGTGGAACACTGGTAACTGTAATACCAGATATCTGTTATTGTTACTATTGTTGCCTAGCTACCTATTTTAAAGTTAAACAAAAGCTCACAACTAAGAGTATTTTAATGTAGAGAACAGTTTGTTTAAATCTACGTAAATATACTAAACTATTAATCTCAATACCTAACACCTCTGCAAAAATCATTCAGTTGGTATAACACTCTGAGTATTATTT
>NW_013935175.1:0-386 GCF_000517525.1 Limulus polyphemus | reverse complement strand
GAACCTTTACTTTTTTTCTCGCTATTGCACTTTTATAATACTGTCGATAAGCAAGGACGGATTTGTTTATTTTCTGCTTTTGGATCAACATTTAGCCGAAGTTCAATAACTAAATAGGATGCCATTCACCTTAACACCCCAGCTGCTGCGTTAGTGCCAAAATGATTCTATGTATGATATTTTATTAATATGAATGGAGCATAGTTTCGAAATAAAATACTCGTAATAAATATAAAAGACAAAAAGCATACAAACAAACAATGTTTAACTAGATATATGTTAGAAATGTAAATAAATTATGGATATTGAAATCTTAAAAATGTGTAGATGTATGTTTGACCAAATACATCTCAAGCAAAAAATCTCCAGCAAGAAAAAAAAAAAAG
>NW_013935174.1:0-426 GCF_000517525.1 Limulus polyphemus | reverse complement strand
GACAAAAGATTCAACGATACTGTGTACTGTCAATAAGAAGACACAAGATTTAACGATACAGTGTACTGTCAATAATAAGAGACAATATTCGACGATAATGTGTACTGTCAGTAAGAAACATAAGATTTAACAATAATGTGTCAAGATTTAACGATACTGTGTACTGTCAATAAGAAGATACAATATTTAACGATACTGTGTACTGTCAATAAGAAGACACAAGATTTAACGATACTGTGTATAGTACACAGTATTGCTAAATCGTGTGTCTTCTTATTGAGAGCAATAAAAAGACACTAGATTTAACAATACTGTGTACTTTCAATAAGAAGACGCAAGATTTAACGATACTGTGTAATGTCAATAAGAAGACACAAGATTTAACAATACTGAGTACTATCAATAAAAGGCCGTTAAATCTTGTAT
>NW_013935173.1:0-206 GCF_000517525.1 Limulus polyphemus | reverse complement strand
AAAGGAGTTATGGAAGGTTTTGCGTTTTGTACCAGTACGTCGTTCCATTTGGACGGATCATCTCCAATCGTTCCACTTGGTAGGGATCATCTCCAAATTTTGTATGAACGTTCGTTGCATACTTGCGTATTTACATGCTAAAATTCTAGCCTTCTATTATCATTTTGCGACTTTTGTGGTCGTTTTATGTTACTCTTTTATTGGCT
>NW_013935172.1:0-233 GCF_000517525.1 Limulus polyphemus | reverse complement strand
CAACCACGAAATGCTGAATTAAAGGCTTAAAATTAAACTCCAATAAAACAACCACGAAATGCTGAATTAAAGGCTTAAAATTAAACTCCAAGAAATGATGAATTAATGGCTTAAAATTAAACTCCAATAAAACAACCACGAAATGTTGAATTAAAGGCTTAAAATTAAACTCCAATAAAACAACCACGAAATGTTGAATTAAACGCTTAAAAATTAAACCCCAATAAAACAAC
>NW_013935171.1:0-412 GCF_000517525.1 Limulus polyphemus | reverse complement strand
ACATACTTTTTAAGAAAGACAATAAAGATGTAACATAAACGACCATACAAATCGCAAAACTAACACTAGAAAGTTAGTATTTGGAATGTAAATACGTAAGGACGCAACGAACTTTCATAAAAAATTTTATCCGAATTTACATGTAAAGTTTCACCATGCTACTCTTCGTTTTTAGGGAGTTATGGCAGATTTTGGGTTTTGTACCAGTATTTCATTAAATTTCAACGGATCTTCTCGAAATGTTTTATGAAAGAAAACCTGCCATAACTCCGCAAAACCTGCCATAACTCCCTAAAAACGAAGAGTAGCATGGTGAAACTTTACATGTAATTTCGGATCGAACTAGTGAAACTACGTACCAAATTTGGATAAGATGCATCAATTCCGTACCCACTGGTAAGAAGAAATAGAG
>NW_013935170.1:0-474 GCF_000517525.1 Limulus polyphemus | reverse complement strand
GATAATCCTGTATCCCTGTGTCCTGTCAATAAGAAAATTGATAAATCCTGTATCTTCTTATTGACAGGATAGACACAAAATTTAACGATACTGTGTACTATCATAACAAGTCATAAGATTTAACGATACTGTGTACTATCAATAACAAGCCACAAGATTTAACAATACTGTGTCCTGTCAATAAGAAGATACAGGATTTATCAATAATGTGAAGAAGACATAATTTAACAATACTGTGTCCTGTCAATAAGAAGATAAAGAATTTATCAATACTGTGTACTGTCAATAAGAGGATTTATCAATTCTGTGTACTGTCAAAAAGAAGACACAAGATTTAACAATACTGTGTCCTGTCAATAAGAAGATACAGGATTTATCAATACTGTATACTGTCAATGTGTCTGCTTATTGACAGTACACATTTACAAATACTATTGTCTTCTTATTGATAGTACACAGTATAGTTCAATCTTG
>NW_013935169.1:0-231 GCF_000517525.1 Limulus polyphemus | reverse complement strand
CTCACGTACGTTATTCATTAATAGAACCTGTTTTAGGTTCTATTAATGAATAACGTACGTGAGTGTTTCTCACGTACGTTATTCATTAATAGAACCTATCACTCACGTACGTTATTCATTAATAGAACCTATTACTCACGTACGTTATTCATTAATAGAACCTATTACTCACGTACGTTATTCATTAATAGAACCTGTTTCTCACACGTTATTCATTAATAGAACCTGTTT
>NW_013935168.1:0-308 GCF_000517525.1 Limulus polyphemus | reverse complement strand
TAAACACCTAGGTGTAACTCTAGTTACCGAATTTGTAACCACCATACGCATCGTTAGTGTTATTTGGTACAACAGCTCCACGAATACCTAGGTGTAACTCTAGTTACCTAATTTATAACCACCTGTTCGTGGAGTTGTTGTACCAAGTAAGGCTAACGATGAGTATCCGAATTTATAACCATCATACTCATCTGTAGCGTTATTTGGTACAACTAATCCATGAACACTTAGGTATAACTCTAGTTACTGAATTTGTAACCACCATAATCATCTGTAGCGTTATTTGGTACAACAACTCCACGAATAGC
>NW_013935167.1:0-301 GCF_000517525.1 Limulus polyphemus | reverse complement strand
ATTCATCCTCTAAACGTGTCTAACACACCACAATACTCATTCTATAAATGTGGATAACACCCCAACACTTATATTCTAAATGTGTCTAACACACTGAGTATTGTTTGTTACACATGTTTACGGGACACCACAATACTCATCCTCTAAACGTGTCTAACACACCACAATACACATCCTCTAAACGTGTCTAGCATACCACAATGCTCATCCTCTAAACATGTCTAACACACCACAATACTCATCCTCTAAACGTGGCTGCTGTACGGTACAGCAGCTGTTAGTTTCACTCTAACATATTAAA
>NW_013935166.1:0-276 GCF_000517525.1 Limulus polyphemus | reverse complement strand
GAACGGTCAGAGCTAATTATTCATAACTATTCAGAGGAATAGCTGGTGATTTATTTATTTGTATGTATGTATATATATATATATATGTGTGTGTGTGTGTGTGTGTGTGTGTGTGTGTGTGTGTGCATAAATACATTTACAATTAAATATATCCTTTGAAGTTACCAACCATAGAATACTAACAACATATTTATATTTAAATATATCCTTTGAAGTTACCAACTATAGAATACTAACAACATATTTATATTTAAATATAACCTTTGAAGTTACCAA
>NW_013935165.1:0-307 GCF_000517525.1 Limulus polyphemus | reverse complement strand
TGTAGACTACTGTCACTTTACTCAGTTGTTCAGTGTGTAGTGTAGATTGCTGTCATTTTACTCAGTTGTTTGTTGTATGGTGTAGATTGCTGTCACTTTGCTCAGTTGTTTATTGTATGGTGGTGAGTAAAGTGACAGTAGTCTATCTACACTACACACTGAACAACCTACTGTCACTTTACTCAGTTGTTTATTGTATGGTGTAGATTGCTGTCACTTTGCTCAGTTGTTTATTGTATGGTGTAGATTACTGTCACTTTACTCAGTTGTTCAGTGTGTAGTGTAGACTACTGTCACTTTACTCAGC
>NW_013935164.1:0-257 GCF_000517525.1 Limulus polyphemus | reverse complement strand
AAGCTAGAGTCATATCTTCTTTTATACCTACCCTAGCTAGGGTCATATCTTCTCCTATATCTACCCTAGCTATTGTCGTATCTCTACCTATACCTACCCTAGCTATGGTAATCTCTTCTCCTATACCTACCCTAGCTATTGTCGTATCTCTACCTACACAAACTCTAACTAGGATCATATCTTCTCCTATACCTACCCTAGCTAGGGTCATATCTTCTTTTATACCTACCCTAGCTAGGGTCGTATCTTCTCCTATA
>NW_013935163.1:0-323 GCF_000517525.1 Limulus polyphemus | reverse complement strand
TCTGATAACAGAAGCAGTAGACAATGTATATGTAAGCAACAGTATCTTTACTTATGTTGGGGCTTCTCTTATCAGACTGTTATCAGATGTATATGTAAGCAACAGTATCTTTACTTATGTTGGGTTGTCTACTTCTTTACTTATGTTGGGTTGTCTACTGCTTTACTGTTGGTTACATATATATCTGATAAGACAAGCAGTAGACAACCCAACATAAGTAAAGATACAGTTGCTTACATATACATCTGATAACAGAAGCAGTAGACAACCCAACATAAGTAAAGATACAGTTGCTTACATATACATCTGATAAGAGAAGCAGT
>NW_013935162.1:0-625 GCF_000517525.1 Limulus polyphemus | reverse complement strand
CAAAGATTTAACGATACTGTGTACTGTCAATAAGAAGACACAAGATTTAGACAGTACACAGTATAGTTTAAATCTTGTGTCTTCTTAACACAGTATTCTTATTGATAGTAAACAGTATTTATAAATCTTGTTTCTTCTTATTGACAGTACACAGTATTGTTAAATCTTGTATCTTCTTATTGACAGTACACAGTATTGTTAAATCTTATGTGTTCTTATTGATAGTAACACAAGATTTAACTATACTGTGTACTGTCAATAAACAGACACACGATTTAGCAATACTGTGTACTATCAATAAGAACACACAAGATTTAACAATACTGTGTACTGTCAATAAGAAGACACAAGATTTAACGATACTTTGTTACACAGTCCTGTTAATTCTTGTGTCTTCTTATTCTTCTTATTGACAGCACAAGATTTAACGATACTGTGTACTGTCAATAAGAAGACACAAGATTTAACCTTCTTATTGACAGTACACAGTATCAATATTGTGTACTATCAATAACAAGCCATAAGATTTAACGATACTGTATACTCTCTATAAGAAGACACAAAATTTAACAATATTGTGTACTGTCAAAAAAAGACACAAGATTTAACAATACTGTGTACTGTC
>NW_013935161.1:0-247 GCF_000517525.1 Limulus polyphemus | reverse complement strand
TGTAGAGAAACATTGTAAATACCGTGTAAAACAGTTTCAATATATATCCACTAACTGAAACTGTTTTACACTGGTATTTACAATGTTACAGTTAGTGGATATATAGAGAAACATTGTAAATAGCAGTGTAAAACAGTTTCAATATATATCCACTAACTGTAGAGAAACATTGTAAATACCGTGTAAAACAGTTTCAATATATATCCACTAACTGTAGAGAGACATTGTAAATAACCGTGTAAAACAG
>NW_013935160.1:0-236 GCF_000517525.1 Limulus polyphemus | reverse complement strand
ATCTAGGAAGAAGACAATTGACAGGACACATTATTGTTAAATCTTGTGTTTTCTTACTGACAGTACACATTATCGTTGAATATTGTTTATTCCTGTGTACTGTCAAAAAGTGTACTGTCAATAAGAAGACACAAGATTTAACGATAAATAAGAAGACACAAGATTTAACGATACTCGATACTGTGTACTGTCTTAAATCTTGTGTCTTCTTATTGACAGTACACAGTATCGTTAAA
>NW_013935159.1:0-566 GCF_000517525.1 Limulus polyphemus | reverse complement strand
ATTTAACGATACTGTGTACTGTCAATAAGAAGACACACGATTTAACAATACTGTGTACTGTCAATAAGAAGAGACACTATTCGACGATAATGTGTACTGTCAGTAAGAAGACACACGATATATCAATACTGTGTACTGTCAATAAAAGACACAAGTTTTCTGGATAGTACACAGTATTGCTAAATCGTGTGTCTTCTTATTGAGAGTACACAGTATTGTTAAATCTTGTGTCTTCTTATTGACAGTACACAGTATAGTTAAATGTTAAATCTTGTGTCGATACTGTGTACTGTGTCTTCTTACTGACCACAGTATCGTTAAATCTTGTGTCTTCTTTTTGACAGTAAAGATGTAACGATACTGTGTACTGTCAATAAGAAGACACAAGATTTAACGATACTGTGTATGTCTTCTTATTGACAGAATCTATAAAAAGACAATGGATTTTACGATACTCTGTACTGTCAATAAGAAGACACAAGATTTAACGATACTGTGTACTGTCAATAAGAAGACACAAGATTTAACGATACTGTGTACTATCAATAAGAAGACACACGATTTAG
>NW_013935158.1:0-235 GCF_000517525.1 Limulus polyphemus | reverse complement strand
CTATGGACGCTTGAAGCTGGTTCGTTATAGATGGATTTGAATTTACACGAGAAAGGGTCGGGGTTAGTTTTATTATTATCTAGGGATCGACAGGACATGAACCAGTTTTCTTCTTGTTGGGCTTTGATAAATTTTTAATATCGACAGGACATGAACCAGTTTTCTTCTTGTTGGGCTTTGATAAGTTTTTAATGTCATTGTTTGCCTTATTAATTCTGGCATTTAATAAATGATA
>NW_013935157.1:0-276 GCF_000517525.1 Limulus polyphemus | reverse complement strand
AGTACTATCATACTTAAATCATTAGTGTAGAGTAGGAAAGTACTATCATACTTAAATCACTAGTGTATAGAGTAGGAAAGTACTATCATACTTAAATCACTAGTGTATAGAGTAGGAAAGTACTATCATACTTAAATCACTAGCTATACACTAGTGATTTAAGTATGATAGTACTTTCCTACTCTATACACTAGTAGGAAAGTACTATCATACTTAAATCACTAGTGTATAGAGTAGGAAAGTACTATCATACTTAAATCACTAGTGTAGAGTAGG
>NW_013935156.1:0-296 GCF_000517525.1 Limulus polyphemus | reverse complement strand
GGACACATTATTGTTAAATATTGTGTTTATACCAATACTGTGTACTGTCAATAAGAAGACACAAGATATACCAATACTGTGTACTGTCAATAAGAAGACACAAGATTTTACGATACTGTGTACTGTCAGTAAGAAATCTTGTGTCTTCTTATTGACAGTACACAGTATCGTTAAATCTTGTGTCTTCTTATTGACAGTACACAGTATCGTTAAATCTTGTGTTCTTCTTATGACAGTACACTAGTATCGTTAAATCTTGTGTCTTCTTATGACAGTACACATTATCGTTAAATCTT
>NW_013935155.1:0-226 GCF_000517525.1 Limulus polyphemus | reverse complement strand
TTCATCTTGTAATCCATTAAACAGTAAATTACAGATCATCATCATATGCTTGATGATATTTTGAACAAAATGAAGTTGCAATGCGACATCGGACTCATGTACTCAATCAACGGGTGGAAATTTTAAAGTTAAAGTAAACAATGCTTCATAAGAAATAGTATGATACGGCGTTTTTTTTCCGTCAAATCATCCATGAAAGCAAAGAGAATTTGACAAACACGACAAG
>NW_013935154.1:0-373 GCF_000517525.1 Limulus polyphemus | reverse complement strand
TAGTGGTTATTCTATAGTTACCGAACTTTTATACCTAGGTTTTCATGGAGTAGTTATACCAAGTAAGGCTAAAGATGAGTATCGTGGTTATAAATTCGGTAACTATAGTTACACCTAAGTGTTCATGGAGTAGTTGTACCAATTAAGGCCAAAGATGAGTATGGTGGTTATAAATTCAGTCATCTTTAGCCTTACTTGGTACAACTACACCTCGAACACTTAGGTGTAACTCAAGTTACCGAATTGATAACAACCATACACATCTTTAGCCTTACTTGGTACAACTACTCCACGAACACCTAGGTGTAACTCTTGTTAGTATGGTGGTTATAAATTCGGTAACTAGAGTTACACCTAGGTGTTCGTGGAGTTG
>NW_013935153.1:0-208 GCF_000517525.1 Limulus polyphemus | reverse complement strand
CAATGCCGAGGCTTTCCGCCTACGGTCTCCGCCTCAGATACGGTCATCCCTCTCAAAAGTACGGGGCTTTAGTTTCCCTCTTATATTAGGGGAACAAGTTAAACGCGGTAGCAGACGAAAGAACGTTACCGACTATCGGAGAATTTTCCACGGACCAGATCTCGACGGCGGTACCTTTCGCCTCTGCGGAACGCCTCCGGGAACGCGG
>NW_013935152.1:0-216 GCF_000517525.1 Limulus polyphemus | reverse complement strand
CTAGTCCTGTCTAATATCGAGTTGTACCATATTTTACTGTGAGAATAGTCTCTGCTAGTCGTGTTTAAAATCGAGTTGTACCATATTTTACTGTGAGAATAGTCTCTGCTAGTCCTGTCTAATATCGAGTTGTACCATATTTTACTGTGAGAATAGTCTCTGCTAGTCTTGTCTAATATCGAGTTGTACCATATTTTACTGTGAGAATAGTCTCTG
>NW_013935151.1:0-209 GCF_000517525.1 Limulus polyphemus | reverse complement strand
ATACACTATCCTATTTAGGTATAAAACAAAGCCATACACTATCCTATTTAGGTATAAAACAAAGCCATACACTATCGTATTTGGGTATAAAACAAAGCTATATACTAGCCTATTTAGGTATTCAGATTATTTATTCGGCTACGCAAAGGTCTCGTAGTTTAATTTACTCAAATCCTGCACAAAAGAATTTCAGTTTGAGGGCAGGCTGG
>NW_013935150.1:0-313 GCF_000517525.1 Limulus polyphemus | reverse complement strand
ATTATCTGTTGAAAGCTTCAAACACACCGTTAATTAATGGAAATGGTAAACACACTTTGCATCCTGTAACTTTACGGTTATAAACCATTATCTATTGAAAGCTTCAAACACACCGTTAATTAATGGAAATGGTAAACACATTTTGCATCCTGTAACTTTACGGTTATAAATTATCTCTTGAAAGCTTCAAACACACCGTTAATTAAAGGAAATAGTAAACACATTTTGCATCCTGTAACTTTACGGTTATAAACCCCTATCTCTTGAAAGCTTCAAACACACCGTTAATTAATGGAAATGGTAAACACACTTT
>NW_013935149.1:0-205 GCF_000517525.1 Limulus polyphemus | reverse complement strand
TTCTTTAACTGTTACAAGGGGATATATTATAATACAATCCACTTACTTTTACAATCTACATAATTAAAAGAACAACGCGTGTCAGTCAGTTCCGTGCATGTATGCATGCTCGCTCACCTGGAAACCCTTTTGTAAATGTAAAAGTACCACTGTTCAATAGTCCAATAGGAATATTGTGCGAAAGTGAATGACGCATTGTTCTATA
>NW_013935148.1:0-281 GCF_000517525.1 Limulus polyphemus | reverse complement strand
TGGGTACAAACCAACAAGTACGTACACTGCAGTTGACTGACTGGGTACAAACCATCAATGTATGTACATTTCAGATGACTGACTAGGTACGAACCAACAATGTATGTACATTTCAGATGACTAACTAGGTACAAACCCAACAATGTATGTACATTTCAGATGACTAACTTGGTACAAACCAACAATGTATGTACATTTCAGATGACTAACTAGGTACAAACCAACAATGTACGTACACTGCAGTTGACTGACTGTGTACAAACCAACAACGTACATACACT
>NW_013935147.1:0-393 GCF_000517525.1 Limulus polyphemus | reverse complement strand
GACTCACGTAGTTTATGAATATTGGTGTCACTTTACTAATCACATAGCTTATGAATATTGCTGTCACTTTACTAATCACATAGTCTATGAATATTGGTGTCAATTTATATTGGTGTCACTTTACTAATCACATAGTTTATGAATATTGCTGTCACTTTAATAATCACATAGTTTATGAATATAGTAACAGCAATATTCATAAACTATGTGACTATTAAAGTGACAGCAAAATAAACTATGTGATTATTAATTTACTACTCACATAGTTTATGAATATTGGTGTCTACTTTACTACTCACTTAGTTTATGAATATTGGTGTCACTTTACTACTCACGTAGTTATGAATATTGGTGTCACTTTACCAATCACATAGTTTATTAATATTTGTGTCA
>NW_013935146.1:0-227 GCF_000517525.1 Limulus polyphemus | reverse complement strand
ACAGTATCGTTAAATCTTGTGTCTTCTTATAAGTACACAGTATCGGACAGGACACATTATTGTTAAATCTTGTGTTTTCTTACTGACAGTACACATTATCGTTGAATATTGTGTCTTCTTATTGACAGTACACAGTATCGTTAAATCTTGTGTCTTCCTATTGACAGTACACAGTATCTTTAAATCTTGTTAAATCTTGTGTCTTCCTATTGACAGTACACAGTATC
>NW_013935145.1:0-507 GCF_000517525.1 Limulus polyphemus | reverse complement strand
TGTGAAAATAATGTATAAGGTATTTTTCTGGTTGCAAATACTAATATACTACTTAACCAGATCTTCATTAAGATTTGCAAGTGTTTTATTACGTCCACGTGTCTTAAAAACCAGTTGAGAAAACTCCCTCTCAGTTGTTGAGCCTTATAACTGTGCATGCAAATCCTTTTTTTTTGTTGTTGTTGTTTAAGATCATTTAAGTAGACGGTGGTTACTGTCGACTGGTTGCCCTTCCTCTGGTAATTCTTATTGGTTATGTCTGTCGAAAACGCTCCTTAAACGATGTATCGCGATTCAAACCTAGGATCTTCTAATTCGCTGCCCATTTGATTCATAATCGTAATCGGTGCTAGAGTATGAAAAGGTCAATAATAACAATTAAATAAAGACATAAAATGTGATAACCAAATGTGAAAATTAGTAATTTTCTAACTAAAAACAAAAGCCAAAATTTCACAGGTGAACTAGACCATTGGTTCTCATACTGGGGGACACGCTCCCCAAACG
>NW_013935144.1:0-327 GCF_000517525.1 Limulus polyphemus | reverse complement strand
AGTACACAGTATTGATAAATCCTTTATCTTCTTATTGACAGGACACAGTATTGATAAATCCTTTATCTTCTTATTGACAGGACACACTATTGTTAAATCTTGTGTCTTCTTTTTGACAGTACACAGTATTGATAAATCCTGTATCAGTAAAAAGACACAAGGTACTGTTTAACAATACTGTTCTTGTGGCTTGTTATTGATAGTACAGAGTATCATTAAATGTTATGACTTGGTATGATAGTACACAGTATCGTTAAATCTTGTGTCTTTTTTTGACAGTACACGTTATAGATAATTCCTTTTTCTTCTTATTGACAGGATACAGTA
>NW_013935143.1:0-333 GCF_000517525.1 Limulus polyphemus | reverse complement strand
GACAGAACACATTATTGTTAAATCTTGTATCTTCTTATTGAAAGTACAAAGTATCGTTAAATATTGTGTCTTCTTATTGACAGGACACATTATTGTTAAATCCGACACAAGATTTAACGATACTGTGTACTGGCAATAAGAAGACACAAGATTTAACGATACTGTGTACTATCAATAAGAAGACAAAAGATTTTTATATTGACAGGACACAATATTGTTAAATCTTGTGTTTTCTTAATGACAGTACACATTATCGTTCAATATTGTGTCTTCTTAATGACAGTACACAGTATTGTTAAATCTTATGTCTTTTTATTGACAGGACACATTATT
>NW_013935142.1:0-212 GCF_000517525.1 Limulus polyphemus | reverse complement strand
TCAATAACAAGACACAATATTCAACGATAATGTGTACTGATCAGTAAGAAAACACAAGATTTAACGATTAATAATGTGTACTGTCAATAAGAAGACACAAGATTTAACGATACTGTGTACTTTCAATAAGAAGACACAAGATTTAACGATACTCTGTACTGTCAATTAGAAGACACAAGATTTAACGATACTGTGTACTTTCAATAAGAAGA
>NW_013935141.1:0-246 GCF_000517525.1 Limulus polyphemus | reverse complement strand
ATAAAAACAATAAATATGAATAGAAAAATGTTAAAAACGGTACTTAACGTGAATAAACTGGTCTAGGTAATTTTTCAAGTGTTTATATCATTTTAACTAAAGAATACACCATGTGTGATTTGAAATTTGCAAAACGCCTTAATGTTGATTATCACGTATAACACACAATTGTTTGTAACGATAACTAACCTCGTACATTTTCTAAATCTTCAAACGTCCTATACACTTCTAAAAGAATTTATAGAA
>NW_013935140.1:0-312 GCF_000517525.1 Limulus polyphemus | reverse complement strand
TAATGACTTGAATAAAAAAAGCCTGTTAAAAAAAAAACTAAACTTATCAGAAATAGATCATAATGCAATATCTTGGAAAATTACGTTAGGAAATGGTATTTATAAGAAATGATTACAATATTTATATTTGTTCCAGATTTGAACTGATTACTTTTTATGTTTTAGTACATGTGTCGTCCATAAAGTGCAAATTTTATCTCTTTTTAATTTTTTAATAATCACATACACTCCTTATGGTTTCGGTAATATACAAGACCCAAAAATAATGTTTGTAAATAAACCTAACCAATAAATGAGTATTTTTGTTTTTAA
>NW_013935139.1:0-267 GCF_000517525.1 Limulus polyphemus | reverse complement strand
TAACTTAGAGTTACACCTAGGTATTTATGGAGTAGTTGTACAAAGTAAGGCTAAAAATTGAGTATGGTGGTTATAAATTCTGTAACTAGAAATTCGGTAACTGTTACACCTATGTGTTCATGGAGTAGTTGTACCAAATAACGCTAAAGATGAGTATGGTGGTTATAAATTCGTTAACTATAGTTACATCTGGGTGTTCGTGGAGTTGTTGTACCAAATACGCTAAAGTTGAGTATGGGGGATCCTCTAGTTACCGAATTTATAACC
>NW_013935138.1:0-247 GCF_000517525.1 Limulus polyphemus | reverse complement strand
TGTCAGTGTAATGGATCAATGTTTACAATTGGTGTATATTTAAGTGTCAGTGTAATGGATCAATGTTTACAATTGGTGTATATTTAAGTGTCAGTGTAATGGATCCAATGTTTACAATTGGTGTACATTTGGGTGTCATTGTAATGAGCCAATGTTTACAATTGGTGTATATTTAAGTGTCAGTGTAATGGATCAATGTTTACAATTGGTGTACATTTGGGTGTCATTGTAATGAGCCAATGTTTAC
>NW_013935137.1:0-322 GCF_000517525.1 Limulus polyphemus | reverse complement strand
CCTTTTATGAGTCATAACTTCATAAACTCAGTTGATCAATACCTGCCCATAACGTGGTGACATTTGTGATTGAAACACACTTATTGTGTGTAAAGTGAAGTTATGACTCATAAAACGACTATTTTTCGGTTTATTTAAAAAAAAGATAACGTTTTAAGTATATAATATCAATACCTGTAGCTTAAGATTGGAAAGCATTAACACAGTATATATTTGACCATCATGTGGTTATATATTGTGATTGAAAGACAGTGCCACGTTCATGGTAAACTTAGTTGATCAAATATCTAACAGCAGATTATGTTGGTTTAACTTGAATTTC
>NW_013935136.1:0-259 GCF_000517525.1 Limulus polyphemus | reverse complement strand
CAACACTTTGTAAGAAAACCACTTGTAAAGATTATAATTATCATTGTATTTAGCATATACATACACAACACTTTGTAAGAAAACCACTTGTAAAGATTATAATTATCATTGTATTTAGCATATACATACACAACACTTTGTAAGAAAACCACTTGAAAGATTATAATTATCATTGTATTTAGCACATACATACACAACACTTTGTAAGAAAACCGCTTGTAAAGATTATAATTATCATTGGATTTAGCATATACATACA
>NW_013935135.1:0-217 GCF_000517525.1 Limulus polyphemus | reverse complement strand
GGACGCAAAATTAATAGCAATATATCTGATACTGATTATTACGTCGGAAAACTAAAAACTGAGATAATATAGCATTAACAAAGAATATTATGTCCCGTGAAAAGGTAAAAAATATATAACTTTCGATAACCCAGTGTAAAAACACGTTTTGCATTGGAGTTTATCTTATAAGAAAGGTAATGGCCTTTTAGATGCTGCGATTTTGTTTGAATAATCC
>NW_013935134.1:0-234 GCF_000517525.1 Limulus polyphemus | reverse complement strand
ATTTTATCTACTGTTGTTAATATCGTTAATAAACAGGTAGTAACATACCAGTGTCAAAAACCAACATTAAACAACAGTAGATATTAACGACAAAAATGTCAAAGATCAACATTAAACAACAGTAGATATTAACGACATTTAAACAGGTAGTTACATACCAGTTTCAAAGACCAACATTAAACAACAGTAGATATTAACGACATTTAAACAGGTAGTAACATACCAGTGTCAAAG
>NW_013935133.1:0-478 GCF_000517525.1 Limulus polyphemus | reverse complement strand
GACAGTACACATTATCGTTGAATATTGTGTCTTCTTATTTCAAGATTTACGATACTGTGTACTGTCAGTAAGAAAACACAAGATTTAACAATAATGTGTACTGTCAATAAGAAGACACAAGATTTAACGAT
Source organism: Limulus polyphemus (assembly GCF_000517525.1). NCBI lineage: Eukaryota > Metazoa > Arthropoda > Merostomata > Xiphosura > Limulidae > Limulus > Limulus polyphemus. Next base: position 347 of record NW_013935133.1, on the reverse strand, counting down.
ACTCTGTACTGTCAATTAGAAGACACAAGATTTAACGATACTGTGTACTGTCATACTGTGTACTGTCAATAAGAAGACACAAGATTTCACGATATTGTGTACTTTCAATTAGAAGACACAAGATATAACAATACTGTGTACTGTCAATAAGAAGACAAGATTTAACGATACTGTGTACTGTCAATTAGAAGACATAAGAAAACACAAGATTTAACGTTGACAGTACACAGTATCGTTAAATCTTGTGTCTTCTTATTGACAGTACACAGTATCGTTAAATCTTGTGTCTTCTTATTGACAAGACACAGTATCGTTAAATCTTGTGTCTTTTTATAGACAGTACACTG
>NW_013935132.1:0-334 GCF_000517525.1 Limulus polyphemus | reverse complement strand
TACTGGTAAGATACATAGAATAATCTACAGGTAACACACGCTGACAGTATACTGGTAAGATACGTAGAATAATCTATAGGTAACACACGCAGACAGTATACTGGTAAGATACATAGAATAATCTATAGGTAACACATGCAGACAGTATACTGGTAAGATACATAGAATAATCTACAGGTAACACACGCAGACAGTATACTGGTAAGATACATAGAATAATCTATAGGTAACACATATATAACAGTATACTGGTAAGATACATAGAATAATCTATAGGTAACACACGCAGACAGCATACTGGTAAGATACTGGTAAGATACGTAGAATAATCTAC
>NW_013935131.1:0-337 GCF_000517525.1 Limulus polyphemus | reverse complement strand
AATAGCTTGTATCGTTGTATGACCCACTGTTGACTTTAGTCTGCAGCCAATGTGTTAATTAACTCATATATTTACAACATATATACATGTGTTTGTTTAAGACCGACTGGATTAAGTAGACCCAATAGCTAGTATCGTTCTTGTAAATAGATGAGTTAATAAACACATTGGCTGCAGACTAAAGTCAACAGTGTTTGTTTAAGACCGACTGTATTAAATAGGACCCAATAGCTGGTATCGTTCTATGACCCATTAGCTGCTATCGTTCTATGACCCACTGTTCACTTTAGTCTGTAGCCAGTTTTGTAATTAACTCATATATTTACAACATATATTT
>NW_013935130.1:0-263 GCF_000517525.1 Limulus polyphemus | reverse complement strand
TTTTTTTTAATAACATTATTGTCCGATTTATGACCTTTCTTGATAATGCATAATTAATTATTCGTTATACTTATTATATCATAGCCATACTTGTTTTCAACCCATTTTAATTTTCTTTTTAAAAAACAATCTAACAAATTTAACTAATTCTACTCCCATATCTTCATCTTTTGTTTTATTTAATACAGAATAATTTTCCCGATTTTTTAAACTTTTTGAAAGTGATAACAAGGTCATATTGGTGCAAAATGTTGTTTCTTAAG
>NW_013935129.1:0-238 GCF_000517525.1 Limulus polyphemus | reverse complement strand
CTGTCAATAAGAAGACACAAATATTCAACGATAATGTGTACTGTCAGTAAGAAAACACAAGATTTAACAATAATGTGTCTGTCAATAAGTTGTCTTTCTTCTTATTGACAGTACACAGTATCGTTAAATCTTTTTTTTATAGATAATACACAGTATTGCTAAATCGTGTGCACAAGATTTAACGATACTGTGTACTGTCAATAAGAAGACACAAGATTTAACGATACTGTGTACTGTC
>NW_013935128.1:0-216 GCF_000517525.1 Limulus polyphemus | reverse complement strand
CCTATATAAGACTACACTTATATTGTTAGGACCTATATAAGACTACACTTATATTGTTAGGACCTATATAAGACTACACTTATATTGTTAGGACCTATATAAGACTACACTTATATTGTTATACACTTATGTTGTTAGGACCTATATAAGACTACACTTATATTGTTAGGACCTATATAAGACAACACTTATATTGTTAGGACCTATATAAGACTA
>NW_013935127.1:0-271 GCF_000517525.1 Limulus polyphemus | reverse complement strand
TTTGATATGAAGAAGGCGCCTACTTCATATTAAATGGAAATAGCTCAGAGTTAGATAGTGCCTTCTTCATATTAAATGGAAATAACTCAGAGTTAGATAATGCCTACTTCATATTAAATGGAAATAGCTAAGAGTTAGATAGTGCCTTCTTCAGACCAAAGTTATTTCCATTTGGTCTGAAGCAGGCTTCTTCATATCAAATGGAAATAACTCAGAGTTAGATAATTGGAAATAGCTCAGAGTTAGATAGTGCCTTTGATATGAAGAAGGC
>NW_013935126.1:0-267 GCF_000517525.1 Limulus polyphemus | reverse complement strand
ATAAGATTTGAAGAAACATGACATCAAAAAGTTCTACTGATGATAGTTTATATCATGGACATGATCAAAAAGTTCTACTAATGATAGTCTATATCATATCTTGTCAAACTATAGATCTATAATTTGTCATGTTTCTTCATCATGTCCAATTATAGATTATAGTTTGACAAGATATGATATAGACTATCATTAGTAGAACTTTTTGATGTCATGTTTCTTCATCATGTCCAATTATAGATTATAGTTTGACAATATATAATATACACC
>NW_013935125.1:0-427 GCF_000517525.1 Limulus polyphemus | reverse complement strand
CTTGTGGTACAAATACACACTACTTAAGAGTATAGATGTGGGGAGAGTAGTGTGTATTTGTACCACAAGAGTATAGATGTGGGAAGAGTAGTGTGTATTTGTACCACAAGAGTATAGATGTGGGGAGAGTAGCGTGTATTTGTACCACAAGAGTATAGATGTGGGAATGAGTAGTGTGTATTTGTACCACTCCCCACATCTATACTCTTGTGGTACAAATACACACTACTCTTCCCACATCTATACTCTTGTGGTACAAATACACACTACTCTTCCCACATCTATACTTGTGGTACAAATACACGCTACTCTCCCCACATCTATACTCTTGTGGTACAAATACACACTACTATCCCCAACATCTATACCCTTGTGGTACAAATACACACTACTCTTCCCACATCTATACTCTTGTGGTACAAATACA
>NW_013935124.1:0-402 GCF_000517525.1 Limulus polyphemus | reverse complement strand
ACCAGTGTAATAAACACAACTCTCCAACCGAGCCATCTAGCTACCACCAGCTTAATAAATGCAACTCCCCAACCGAGCCATCTAGCTACCACCAGCTTAATAAACGCAACTCCCCAACCGAGCCATCTAGCTACCACCAGCTGGTGGTAGCTAGATGGCTCGGTTGGGGAGTTGCGTTTATTAAGCTGGCTCGGTTGGGGAGTTGCGTTTATTAAGCTGGTGGTAGCTAGATGGCTCGGTTGGGGAGTTGCGTTTATTAATCTAGCTACCATCAGTGTAATAAACGCAACTCCCCAACCGAGCCATCTAGCTACCACCAGCTTAATAAACACAACTCCCCAACCGAGCCATCTAACTACCTCTAGTGTAATAAACGCAACTCCCCAACCGAGCCATCTAGCT
>NW_013935123.1:0-250 GCF_000517525.1 Limulus polyphemus | reverse complement strand
AAAGATTTAACGATACTGTGTATTTTCAAGTTAAATCGTGTGTCTACTTATTGACAGTAAACAGTTTTGTTAAATCTTATGTCTTCTTATTGAAAATACACAGTATCGTTAAATCTTGTGTCTTCTTATTGAAGTACACAATATCGTTAAATCTTGTGTCTTCTTATTGACAGAATACTGTGTACTAGACACAAGATTTAACAATACTGTGTACTACACAAGATTTAACGATACTGTGTACTTTCAATAA
>NW_013935122.1:0-211 GCF_000517525.1 Limulus polyphemus | reverse complement strand
CCACTTGTAGGTTCAATGAAAAACATTATTTACAATGTACACTACATGTTTACCTTGGATAGAGGATGTTCTTCCACTTGTAGAAGGTAAACATGTAGTGTACATTGTAAATAATGTTTTTCATTGAACACATCCTCTTCCTCTTGTAGAAGGTAAACATGTAGTGTACATTGTAAATAATGTTTTTCATTGAACACATCCTCTATCCACT
>NW_013935121.1:0-562 GCF_000517525.1 Limulus polyphemus | reverse complement strand
TGATAGAAACTATCAAACAATGGCTATGTTTGTGGGAATGATAGAAACTGTCAAACAATGGCTGTACATTTGTGGGAATGCTAGAAACTATCAAACAATGGCTGTACATTTGTGGGAATGCTAGAAACTATCAAACAATGGCTGTTTAGAAACTGTCAAACAATGGCTGTACATTTGTGGGAATGCTAGAAACTGTCAAACAATGGCTGTACATTTGTGGGAAGTTTAGAAACTGTCAAACAATGGCTGTACATTTGTGGGAAGTTTAGAAACTGTCAAACAATGGCTGTACATTTGTGGGAATGCTAGAAACTGTCAAACAATGGCTGTACATTTGTGGGAATGCTAGAAACTATTAAACAATGGCTATGTTTGTGGGAATGATAGAAACTGTCAAACAATGGCTATGTTTGTGGGAATGATAGAAACTATCAAACAATGGCTATGTTTGTGGGAATGATAGAAACTGTCAAACAATGGCTGTACATTTGTGGGAATGCTAGAAACTATCAAACAATGGCTGTACATTTGTGGGAATGCTAGAAACTATCAAACAATGGCT
>NW_013935120.1:0-256 GCF_000517525.1 Limulus polyphemus | reverse complement strand
CTAAAGCCAACACAGTATAATATAAAGTTGATGCTAGACAACTGTGTCCAGTCACGGTACTCTATCAAATTGTATTTAATAAGATCGAATATAACTACGCCCTAACAAGTATTTTAGAGTTAAGGAATAACTAAACGCCAACACAGTATAATATAAAGTTGATGCTAGACAACTGTGTCCAGTCACGGTACTCCATCAAATAGTATTTAATAAGATCGAATATAACTACGTCCTAACAAGTGTTTTAGAGTTAGGG
>NW_013935119.1:0-311 GCF_000517525.1 Limulus polyphemus | reverse complement strand
ATATACCAAACAATGTTCATCACCTGGAAATGATATAATAAATGTATGAAAACGACAATGTTGACAAAATACATGTCACAAACAATTTAATGTTCATCCCCTACAAATGATCAGTCACTTATTACAACATTGTTTGTGAAATGTGTTTTGTCGATACTGTCGGTTTTAATCACCTACAAATGATGTAATAAATTCGTGAAACAAATAGTATCGACAAAACACACATTTCACACAAAACATTATGCACATCACATAAAAACGATGTAATAAATGCTTGAAAACCGACAGTATCCACAAAACACACATTTCAC
>NW_013935118.1:0-325 GCF_000517525.1 Limulus polyphemus | reverse complement strand
GGGATTAACCCTAACTGGTTCTATAATATTATCCGACAGATTTATCTTGTCTACCTGGATATAACATGAATTAACCCTAACTGGTTTTATAATATTACCTGACAGATTTATCTTGTCTATATAACATGGATTAACCATAAACTGGTTCTATAATATTACACGACAGATTTATCTTGTCTACCTGGATATAACATGTATTAACCCTAACTGGTTCTATAATATTACCGACAGATTTATCTTGTTTACCTGGAAATAACATGAATTATCCCTAACTGGTTTTATAATATTACCTGACAGATTTATCTTGTCTACCTGGATATAACAT
>NW_013935117.1:0-445 GCF_000517525.1 Limulus polyphemus | reverse complement strand
CAAGATTTTAACAAAACTGTGTACTGTCAATAAGAAGACACAAGATTTAACGATACTGTGTACTGTCAATTAAAAAGACACAATATTTAACGATACTGTGTACTGTCATAAGAAGACACAAGATTTAACGATACTGTGTACTCGTTAAATCTTGTGTCTTTTTATAGATAGTACACAGTATCGTTAAATCTTGTGTCTTCTTATTGAGAGTACACAGTATCGTTAAATCTTGTGTCTTCTTATTGACAGTACACAGTATCGTTAAATCTTAAATCTTGTGTATTCTTATTGACAGTACACAGTATTCGATACCACTACTGTCAATAAGAATACACAAGATTTAACGATACTGTGTACTGTCAATAAGAAGACACAAGATTTAACGATACTGTGTACTGTCAATAAGAAGACACAAGATTTAACGATATTGTGTACTTTCGGTAAA
>NW_013935116.1:0-268 GCF_000517525.1 Limulus polyphemus | reverse complement strand
AGAATAGCTATAATGATGTGAACACTTTCTTTCAAACTATACATAATAAAGACTTACGTAAGACAGCTCTTAGGATATGTCATAACTCACCCCAGTTTGAAAAGTTTAGTACTTTTCTACAGTGGAGTAGGTGTAAACTAAAGTTTAGTACTTGTTCACAGTGGAGTAGGTGTAAACTAAAGTTTAGTACTTGTTTACAGTGGGGTAGGTGTAAAGTAAAGTTTAGTCCTTGTTTACAGTGGGGTAGGTGTAAAGTAAAGTTTAGTAC
>NW_013935115.1:0-389 GCF_000517525.1 Limulus polyphemus | reverse complement strand
TTTTGGCCGAAATCTACCACTTACATCGTTTTCAGATTCAAGGATGTTAGCAGTTTCTTTGTATTTTTATATGTTGAATACTTTAATTTTTTACTAGTCATAATCATTAGGCATATTACCTCTGACAGTAATTTTAGTAACACTATATAAACAAATGATATCAACATAATCACTAATGATATCCAGTTTAGAGTGGATACACATAATTTAATGAACGTTGTTTTATTGCATATTTCAAGATCACAGATGCTTCACGATTACATAATAGTGACGAGCATTATAGCTGTTGAAATTATAAAGTATTTGAAATTACATGTTGGGGACAAATAGTGTAGGGTAAAGGAGGAAGGGGTGAATCTGGTCATGCAAATCTGTACGGTTCTTCACTC
>NW_013935114.1:0-209 GCF_000517525.1 Limulus polyphemus | reverse complement strand
TGGTAAATATAAACTCTGATTAAAAGAATTTAATCAGAAGTTTTTATTTACCATATATATATCGATGTGAATGTTTAATCAGAAGTTTTATTTACCATATATATATGTATCGATGTGAATGTTTAATCAGGAGTTTTTACTTACCATATATATATCGAGGTAAATTTACCATATATATATATAAAAACTCCTGATTAAACATTCACATC
>NW_013935113.1:0-242 GCF_000517525.1 Limulus polyphemus | reverse complement strand
ATCAGATTGCTACCACACCAGGAGACTATTACACAGTTGACAGTTTCTGTACATCAGATTGCTACAATACCAAGAGACAAACTGTCAACTGTGTAATATTTACCACACCAAGAGACTGTTACACAGTTGACAGTTTCTGTACATCAGATTGCTACCACACCAAGAGACTATTACACAGTTGACAGTTTCTGTACATCAGATTGCTACAATACCAAGAGACTATTACACAGTTGACAGTTTCT
>NW_013935112.1:0-201 GCF_000517525.1 Limulus polyphemus | reverse complement strand
CGGAGGCGTTCCGCAGAGGCGTAAGGTACCGCCGTCGAGATCGGGTCCGTGGAAAATTCTCCGATAGTCGGTAACGTTCTTTCGTGTGCTACCGCGTTTAACTTGTTCCCATAATATAAGAGGGAAACTAAGGTTAGGGTCATTCATCCCTCTCAAAAGTACGGGGTACGGTCTCCGCCTCAGATACGCGGAAAGCCTCGG
>NW_013935111.1:0-259 GCF_000517525.1 Limulus polyphemus | reverse complement strand
CTAATATTACAAAGATTGTATTTGGATTGTAAATACGCAAAGACGAAACGAACCTTCATAAAAAATTTCGAGAAGATCCGTTGAAATTTAAAGAAATACTGGTACGAAACGCAAAACCTGCCATAACTCCCTCAAAACGAAGATCCCTAAAAACGAAGAGTAGCATGGTGAAACTTTACATGTAATTTCGGATAGAACTAGTGAAACTACGTACCAAATTTGGATAAGATGCATCAATTCCGTACCTACTGGTAATAAG
>NW_013935110.1:0-246 GCF_000517525.1 Limulus polyphemus | reverse complement strand
AATGAATTCGATGGTTTATTTAGACTGTTACCCAGAAGTGTCATTGTTTAATTAAGGAACCAACAAAAATAGTTTTATGGTTTATTTAGACTGTTACCTAGAAGTATCATTGTTTAATTAAGAAACCAACAAAAATAATTCGAGTCATCGTTTATTAAGAAACCAACAAAAATAATTCGATGGTTTATTTAGACTGTTACCTAGAGGTATCATTGTTTAATTAAGGAACCAAGAAAATAATTAAAT
>NW_013935109.1:0-296 GCF_000517525.1 Limulus polyphemus | reverse complement strand
TATTCGGTAACTAGAGATATACCTAGGTGTTTATGGAGTAGTTGTACCAAGTAAGGCTACAGATGAGTATGGTGGTTTTAAAAACTGTAACCAGAGTTAACCTAGGTGTTCGTAGAGGTGTAACTCTAGTTACAGAATTTATGACCACCATACTCATCTTTAGCCTTACTTGGTACAACTACTCCATGAACACTTAGGTTTAACTCTGGTTACTGAATTTATAACCCCATACTCATCTTTAGCGTTATTTGGTACAACAACTAGGTGTTCATGGAGTTGTTGTACCAAGTAAGGCT
>NW_013935108.1:0-210 GCF_000517525.1 Limulus polyphemus | reverse complement strand
TTATTTAATTGTACCAAGTAAGGCTAAAGATGAGTATGGTGGTTATAAATAGGTGTTCATGGAGTACGGTGTAACTCTAGTTACAGAATTTATAACCACCATATTCATCTTTATCTCTACTTGGTACAAGTACTCCATGAACACCTTTGTGTAACTCTAGTTACAGAATTTATAACCACGATTCTCATCTTTAGCCTTACTTGGTACAAC
>NW_013935107.1:0-265 GCF_000517525.1 Limulus polyphemus | reverse complement strand
CAACAACAATCCTTCTAGTGTTTGGACTGGTGTTTAATTATAAGTTAACAATTCTATTTTCAAACTCAACAACAATCCTTCTAGTGTGTTAGAATTGTTAACTTATAATTAATCACCAGTCCATTTTCAAACTCAACAACAATCCTTCTAGTGTTTGGACTGGTGTTTAATTATAAGTTAACAATTCTATTTTCAAACACAACAACAATCCTTCTAGTGTGTGGACTGGTGATTAATTATAAGTTAACAATTCTGCTTTCAAACT
>NW_013935106.1:0-217 GCF_000517525.1 Limulus polyphemus | reverse complement strand
AAATTTCACCAAATTTGATATGTAGGTACACTTTAACGTTGCGTAGTAATATACAGAGGTTTACCTTCCTACTGGCGTAGTAATATGTCAGAGTTTTTACCTTCCTACTGTTTGTATTAAAGGAGTTATGGAACGTTTTGCGTTTTGTACCAGTACTTCGTTCCATTTGGACGGATCATCTCCAAATTTTGTATGAACGTTCGTTGGATACCTGCGT
>NW_013935105.1:0-273 GCF_000517525.1 Limulus polyphemus | reverse complement strand
AGCTTTGCGCCTAACAACAACTAAACTAAACCTATTCCTTTAACGTGATGGTTACCAAGATACGTAACTCGTATATCACAGGAGTTTACAGGAAGTCCACAGATACCAGTAAGTAGCTCGATTATATTCCAAGCTATCCCCACAGTGTAAAGACATAAACCTCACACACACATACGCATGGCGGGGGGTCGGTCGAAACCCTTATTTTTGTGATATAAAAAATACTGCCACTAAGTTCATGCTCTTGTGATCATTCTGCATCCACTATCCGCT
>NW_013935104.1:0-232 GCF_000517525.1 Limulus polyphemus | reverse complement strand
CTCACCACTGATATCGAAACGCAGATTCTAGCGTTGTAAGTCAGCAGACATTCCGCTGTGCCATTGGGGTGGGGTGGAGGGGGTCACTTGGAGGGAAAACTACTGTTACGACGCCGGAAGTCACATGACTCTGGTGACACGTGATGAATTGCTCGAATGATCATAAATGATCAGGGAAGCTCGAGTATTTTCGAGGCGCCCCCTTCTTTAGTATATAAGCGTGGCAGAGAAA
>NW_013935103.1:0-271 GCF_000517525.1 Limulus polyphemus | reverse complement strand
ACCTATATTCCTCTCCTTTCCCTGGCTTTGGCTAGTCAACTTCACTTATAGCTCGACATGCATCCTTTGTTTAGCAATAGCCATTGCCTTCTTTGTCTCTTTCTTTGCCACTTTGTATGTCTGTAGAAACCCTCCTTGATATTGGTTTGCTGACTACACTTTAATTTTATTTTCTCTTTCACACTCTTCTGCACTTTCTCATTCCACCACCATGTTTCTCTCTCTGGATATAGTTGGTCGTTCCCACAACTTTGTTTGTCATGTCTAATAT
>NW_013935102.1:0-201 GCF_000517525.1 Limulus polyphemus | reverse complement strand
ATAGTGGCTGGTAAGCTTTTAATACAGATGGATAGTGGCTGGTAAGTCTTTTAATACAGATTGATAGTGGCTGGTAGGTCTTTTAATTACCAGATGGATAGTGGCTGGTAGGTCTTTTAATACAGATGGATAGTGGCTGGTACGTCTTTTAATATAGATTTAAAAGACCTAAAAATTACCATTCTATAGATGGATGGTAAC
>NW_013935101.1:0-284 GCF_000517525.1 Limulus polyphemus | reverse complement strand
AGTTAGTGTGTTCCGTCTATTTGCCTTTCACTACAATACTCAGATGTAAAGAATTAAAGCAGTTCTAACAGCCGAAGGTGTGATTCAGTCGCTTCCTCTGGGTGTTTCTACTTTTTGTCCAACCCTGTACCTATCTGTGTGTATGTTAGTGTGTTCCGTCTATTTGCCTTTCACTACAATACTCAGATGTAAAGAATTAAAGCAGTTCTAACAGCCGAAGGTGTGATTCAGTCGCTTCCTCTGGGTGTTTCTACTTTTTGTCCAACCCTGTACCTATCTGTGTG
>NW_013935100.1:0-214 GCF_000517525.1 Limulus polyphemus | reverse complement strand
ATTTGTATCTCGTCCGTTAACTTAGGTAACTGAAAATTCAATTCTATCAGGAACATAAGACATTAAACGTTACCCCATAATTATTGTTGTTACGTACCATAGGCATTTTTATTTTTGATACGTATTATAAGCATTTTTATTGTTGTTACGTATTATAAGCAATTTTATTGTTGTTACGTATTATAAGCAATTTTATTGTTGTTACGTATTATAA
>NW_013935099.1:0-353 GCF_000517525.1 Limulus polyphemus | reverse complement strand
ATTATATTATATTATATATGGTATGAATGCTGTGAAAGGTTTTCCTAACTTGTTTCTAAATTATTGTCATATATTTTACTAAAAACAGAAATTAAATTAAATAAAAAATAATTTGGACATGTTTAGCTACTTGTTTTAAAATCATATACGGTATTACCGGCGAATTTATCTGACACATAAAATTTTAAATTGATTGCTAAGTAAATGCTGAACTATTTGTGTATAAACACAGACCATGTGTTGTGTAATAGATCTCTATCATTCCACTCCTACTTTTAATTGTTCTAAACATTTTCATGATAAGAGACGTGATTATTAATTGGTTATATTAGTAAACGTTTTTCTTGTTTGCG
>NW_013935098.1:0-409 GCF_000517525.1 Limulus polyphemus | reverse complement strand
AAGACATTAGTATAAAGTCAAACATAGGTTGTACATCTGACAACAAAGGATGATGGTAAAAAGTGAAACACAGGTTCCACATCTGACAACAAAGGATGTTGGTAAAAAGTGAAACACAGGTTCTACATCGTCAGATGTACAACCTATGTTTGACTTTATACTAATGTCTTTCGTTGTCAGTTGTAAAACCTGTGTTTTACTTTATACCGACATCCTTTGATGTTATTGTGGAACCTGTGTTCTACTTTCTACCAACATTCTTTGTTCTGACAACAAAAGACATTAGTATAAAATAAAACACAGGTTCCACAACTGAAAATAATATACAATAGTATAAAGTGAAACTCAGGTTCTACATCTGACAACAAAGAATGTTGGTATAAAGTAAAACACAGTTTCTACATCCTAC
>NW_013935097.1:0-228 GCF_000517525.1 Limulus polyphemus | reverse complement strand
GACTGGTCAAAGGTGTCTGTGTGGGATGATAAGACCTGGAAGTTCTGTGTCTTCGGTAAATGCATGAACAGGAAAGTTAGTATCCGAATGCATGTTCTTCAAATGTTAGACTTATAATCGCTACAGTTTATTTATCTTAGTGAATAATTTAATAAATAGTTTTGTTTAAACATTTGTTTAGCAACATGAAAAAGCTTGGGACGGTCTATTCTTTCATTGGGGTGTGTG
>NW_013935096.1:0-203 GCF_000517525.1 Limulus polyphemus | reverse complement strand
TGTTAAAAATACTGCCTCTTTTTTAACAGTTACCTCCTGCTACATAGTGGTAGTAACAACTACTGCCATCTGTTACTACCATTATGTAGCAGGAGGTAACTGTTAAAAATACTGCCCTCTGTTGTTACTACTACTATGTAGCAGGAGGTAACTGTTAAAAATACTGCCCTCTGTTGTTACTACCACTACATAGCAGGAGGTAA
>NW_013935095.1:0-272 GCF_000517525.1 Limulus polyphemus | reverse complement strand
TGTTTTCTATCACTTGAATTGGTCAGTGTTTTCTATCACTTGAATTGGTGGGTGTTTTCTATCACTTGAATTGGTCAGTGTTTTCTATCACTAGAATTGGTGGGTGTTTTCTAACACTAGAATTGGTGGGCATTAGAAGTAGTCAGTATTTTCTATCACTAGAATTGGTGGGTGTTTTCTAACACTAGAATTGGTGGGTGTTTTCTATCACTAGAATTGGTCAGTGTTTTCTAACACTAGAACTGGTCAGTGTTTTCTAACACTAGAAGTGG
>NW_013935094.1:0-317 GCF_000517525.1 Limulus polyphemus | reverse complement strand
GAGCAAGAGGTGCTCATCAAGTCTCAGTTGGACTTCCGTTGTTCTTGCTGTATTTTAATAATATACCAGGTCCATTATTTGACGTCAAACAGAGCCTAGAGCAAGAGGTGCTCATCAAGTCTCAGTTGGACTTCCGTTATTAATGGACCTGGTATATCATTAAAATACAGCAAGATTTGACATCAAACAGAGCCTAGAGCAAGAGGTGCTCATCAAGTCTCAGTTGGACTTCCGTTATTCTTGCTGTATTTTAATGATATACCAGGTCCATTATTTGACGTCAAACAGAGCCTCGAGCAAGAGGTGCTCATCAAGTC
>NW_013935093.1:0-418 GCF_000517525.1 Limulus polyphemus | reverse complement strand
ACAGGACACATATTTTTAAATTATGTTTTGTGTACTGTCAATAAGAAGACACAAGATTTAACAATTTTGTGTCCTGTCAATAAGAAGATACAGGATTTATCAATACTGTGTCCTATCAATAAGAAGATACAGGATTTATCAATACTGTGTACTTTCAATAAGAAGTTATTGATAAATCCTGTATCTTCTTATTGACAGGACACAGTGTTGTTAAATCTTGTGTCTTCTTTTTGACAGTAAACACCAGATTTAACAATACTGAGTCCAGTCAATAAGAAGATACAGGATTTATCAATACTGTGTACTGTCAATAAGAAGACACAAGATTTAACGATACTGTGTCCTGTCAATAAGAAGATACAGGATTTATCAATACTGTGTTGTGTACTGTCAGTAAAAACGATACAAATCTTGTCTT
>NW_013935092.1:0-257 GCF_000517525.1 Limulus polyphemus | reverse complement strand
CTTATGTTACCAGTAGCCCATCCTTTATTTTGTGGTAAACCTCTATGAATATCCACTCTTACGTTACCAGTAGCCCATCCTTTATTTTGTGGTAAAACTCTATGAATATCCACTATTTATTTTGTGGTAAACCTCTGTGAGTATTCACTCTGACGTTACCAGTAGCCCATCCTTTATTTTGTGGTAAAACTCTATGAATATCCACTCTTACGTTACCAGTAGCCCATCCTTTATTTTGTGGTAAACCTATATGATTA
>NW_013935091.1:0-205 GCF_000517525.1 Limulus polyphemus | reverse complement strand
GGCAGCACCCATAGTTCAGTGACCCACGCTACATCTACTGATATTTAAGTACCTTATCAAGACTGGCAGCACCCATAGTTCAGTGACCCACGCTACATCTACTGATATTTAAGTACCTTATCAAGACTGGCAGCACCCATATGTAGCGTGGGTTACTGAACTATGGGTGCTGCCAGTCTTGTAAGGTACTTAAATATCAGTAGAT
>NW_013935090.1:0-280 GCF_000517525.1 Limulus polyphemus | reverse complement strand
GCCAATACCAAACATTGTTCATCTAACCATTAGCCAGTAACAAACAATGTTTGTCTAATCATTAGTCAATACCAAACATTGTTTATTGAACCTTTAGCCAATATCTACCATTAATCATGGTATTGGCTAAGGGTTAGAAACATTGTTCATCTAACCATTAGTCAATACCACACATTGTTCATCTAACCATTAGCCAATACCAAACATTGTTCATCTAACCATTAGTCAGTAACAAACATTGTTTGTCTAATCATTAGTCAATACCAAACATTGTTTATTG
>NW_013935089.1:0-346 GCF_000517525.1 Limulus polyphemus | reverse complement strand
TTGGGCCAATAGCAAACATTATTAATCTAACCATTAGCCAATACCAAACATTGTTCATCTAACCATTAGGAACCATTAAGAAACATTATTCATCTTATGAATCTAACCATTAGTCAATACCAAACATTGTTCATCTAACCATTAGCCAATACCAAACATTGTTCATCTCACCATTAGCCATAACCGAACATTGTTACTATTTCTAATGGTTAGATGAACAATGTTAGGTATTGGCTAATGGTTAGATGAACAGTGTTTGGTATTGCCTAATTTTTCGATGAACAATGTTTGGTATTGGCTAATGGTTAGTTGAACAGTGTTTGGTATTGACTAATGGTTAGACGAA
>NW_013935088.1:0-481 GCF_000517525.1 Limulus polyphemus | reverse complement strand
TTAAATCTTGTGTCTTCTTATTGGTCCTGTCAATAAGAAGATACAGGATTTATCAATACTGTGTGCTGTCAATACTGTTTAAATCTTGTGTCTTTTTATTGACAGAAGACAAGATTTACCAATACTGTGTACTATCAATAAGCAGACACAAGATTTATCAATACCGTTTACTCTCAATAAGAAGACACAAGATTTAACAATACTATGTACTATCAAAAATAAGACAAGATTTAACGATACTGTGTACGTGTACTATCAATAAAAGTATCGTTAAATCTTGTCTTCTTTTTGATAGTACATAGTATTGTTAAATCTTGTGTCTTCTTATTGAGATTAAACGGTATTGATAATTCTTGTTTCTGCTTATTGACAGTACACAGTAATCAATAAGAAGACAAGATTTACCAAAACGATACTGTGTACTACTGTCAATAAGAAGACACAAGATTTTACTGTGTAAGGATTTATCAATCTTCTTATT
>NW_013935087.1:0-223 GCF_000517525.1 Limulus polyphemus | reverse complement strand
CTGTGTACTGTCAATAAGTAGATACAAGATTTAACAATAATGTGTACTCTCAATGAGAAGACACAATATTTAACAATACTGTGTACTATCAAAAAGATGACACAAAATTTAACAATACTGTTTACTGTCAATAAGACACCATATATCAATAAGAAGACACAAGATTTAAAAATACTGTGTACTGTCAATAAGAAGACATAAGATTTATCGATACTGTGTACTG
>NW_013935086.1:0-269 GCF_000517525.1 Limulus polyphemus | reverse complement strand
GTGTCTTCTTATTGACAGTACACAGTATCGTTAAATCTTGTGTCTTCTTATTGACAGTACACAGTATCGTTAAATCTTGTGTCTTCTAATTGACATTACACAGTATCGTTAAATCTTGTGTCTTCTAATTGACATTACACAGCCACAATATACAACGATACCGTGTACTGTCAATAAGAAGACACAAGATTTAACGATACTGTGTACTGTCTTCTTATTGACAGTACACAGTATCGTTAAATCTTGTGTCTTCTTATTGACAGTACACA
>NW_013935085.1:0-206 GCF_000517525.1 Limulus polyphemus | reverse complement strand
TGAAGCCTTCCCTTGGAGTCACATTATGAGTTCTCTCCATTGCTGAAGCCTTCCCTTGGAGTCGTTCTCTCCACTGCTGAAGCCTTCCCTTGGAGTTACATTATGAGTTCTCTCCATTGCTGAAGCCTTCCCTTGTAGTCACATTATGAGTTCTCTCCATTGCTGAAGCCTTCCCTTGGAGTCATGTTATGAGTTCTCTCCATTGC
>NW_013935084.1:0-463 GCF_000517525.1 Limulus polyphemus | reverse complement strand
CAAACAGTAGGAAGGTAAACTCTGCATATTACTACGCAACGTTAAAGTGTACCTACATAAGAACTTTTGTGGTCATTTTATGTTACTCTTTTATTGGCTTTTCTGAAAGCGTATGTGTACTGCAGTGAAGCTTTTGGTTACTGATTGTTTTTCGATTTCTTGTTACCAGAGGGTCCTAAATTGATGATTCTTCACCAAATTTGGCGTTTTGTACCAGTACGTCGTTCCATTTGGACGGATCATCTCAAAATTTTGTAAGATCGTTCGTTGCATACTTGCGTATTTACATGCAAAATTCTAGCCTTCTATTGTCATTTTTGCAAAACCTTCCATAACTCCTTTAAAACAAACAGTAGGAAGGTAAAACTCTGCATATTACTACGCAACGTTAAAGTGTACCTACATACCAAATTTGGTGAAGAATCATCAATTTAGGACCCTCTGGTAACAAAAAATCGAAAAA
>NW_013935083.1:0-211 GCF_000517525.1 Limulus polyphemus | reverse complement strand
TATTTAACGATACTGTGTACTGTCAATAAGAAGACACAAGATTTAACGATACTGTGTACTTGTGTCTTCTTATTGACATCTTGTGTTTCCTTACTGACAGTACACAATATCGTTGAATATTTAACAATAATGTGCTTATTGACTGGATCTTGTGTCTTGACATTACACAGTATCGTTAAAAATAACAAGACACAAGATTTAACTATACTGT
>NW_013935082.1:0-301 GCF_000517525.1 Limulus polyphemus | reverse complement strand
AACAGTATTGTTAATTCTTGTGGCTTGTTAGTGAAAATACACAGTATTCTTATATCTTGTGTCTTCTTATTGACAGTACACAGTATCGTTAAATCTTGTGTCTTCTTATTGACAGTACACAGTATCGTTAAATCTGTGTCTTCCTATCACTAACAAGCCACAAGATTTAAAGATACTGTGTACTGTCAATAACACACAGTATTGTTAACTCTTGTTGCTTGTTATTTTTAGTACACAGTATTCTTATATCTTGTGTCTTCTTATTGACAGTACACAGTATCTTTGAATCTTTTGGCTTGTT
>NW_013935081.1:0-286 GCF_000517525.1 Limulus polyphemus | reverse complement strand
GGGTAGGAACAAAACCAAAACTAGAAGCTTCTGGGTAGGAACAAAACCAAAACTATTACCTTCTAGGTAGGAACAAAACCAAAACTTTAAGCTTCTGGGTAGGAACAAAACCAAAACTAGAAGCTTCTGGGTAGGAACAAAACCAAAACTATTACCTTCTGGGTAGGAACAAAACCAAAACTAGAAGCTTCTGGGTAGGAACAAAACCAAAACTATTACCTTCTAGGTAGGAACAAAACCAAAACTTTAAGCTTCTGGGGTAGGAACAAAACCAAAACTAGAAGCT
>NW_013935080.1:0-269 GCF_000517525.1 Limulus polyphemus | reverse complement strand
AAATCTAGTGTCTTCTTATTGACAGTACACAGTATTGTTAAATCTCGTGTCTTCTTATTGACAGTACACAGTATCATTAAATCTCATGGCTTGTTATTGATAGTACACAGTATCGTTAAATCTTAACAGTACACAGTATTGTTAAATCTCGTGTCTTTTTATTGACAGTACATAGTATCGTTAAATCTTTTTGGCTTGTTTTTGATAGTACACAGTATCGTTAAATCTTGTGTCTTCTTATCGTAAGTGAACAGTATTGTTAAATCTAG
>NW_013935079.1:0-225 GCF_000517525.1 Limulus polyphemus | reverse complement strand
CTGGTTACACAGTGTACTGTACACTGTCTTCCTAGACTGGTTACACAGTGTACTGTACACTGTCTTCCTAGACTGGTTACACACTGTACTATAAACTGGCTTTTTAGACTGGTTACACAGTGTACTGTACACTGTCTTCATAGACTGGTTACACACTGTACTATAAACTGGCTTTTTAGACTGGTTACACAGTACTATACAATGGTTTATAGGCTACATAGTGTA
>NW_013935078.1:0-211 GCF_000517525.1 Limulus polyphemus | reverse complement strand
TTTTAACTCTTAAGTTATTTGTTGTTGGTAGTGGTTCTCTCTAAGTAATCTGGTAAACTTAAGAGTTAAAACCTAATTATGAAGGGTCTGGTTATTCTGTTTACTGTACAATATCACCAGATTACTTAGAGAGAAACACTATCAACAACAGAGTTAAAACCTAAGTATGAAGGACTGGTTATTCTGTTTACTATACAATCAAGTTATTTAC
>NW_013935077.1:0-520 GCF_000517525.1 Limulus polyphemus | reverse complement strand
CAGTATCGTTAAATATTGTGTCTTGTTACTGACAGTACAGAGTATCTTTAAATCTTGTGTCTTCTTATTGACAGTACACAGTATCGTTTAATCCAGTGTCTTCTCATTGACAGTACACAGTATCGTTAAATCTTTTTTACTGTCAATAAGAAGACACAAGATTTAACAATAATGTGTACTGTCAATAAGAAGACACAAGATTTAACGATACTCTGTACTGTCATTTTACGATACTGTGTAAGAAGACACAAGTGTACTGTCAATAGTATTGTTATATCTTGTGTGTGTACTTTCAATAAGAAGAATATCGTGAAATCTTGTGGAAGACTGTGTACTGTCAATAACGATTTAAATCTTGTGTTTTCACTGTCAGTAAACACATTATCGTTATATATTGTGTCTTCTTATTGACAGTACACAGTATCGTTAAAACTTGTGTCTTCTTATTGAATCTACACAGTATCGTTGATTCTTGTGTCTTCTTATTGACAGTACAAAGTATCGTTAAATCTTGTGTCTT
>NW_013935076.1:0-206 GCF_000517525.1 Limulus polyphemus | reverse complement strand
CCACCTTCACAACCTAAACAAACCAAATTCATCCAGAATTTTTTATGTAATAACTAACCTCAATACATCCACCTTCACAACTAAAACAAATCAAATTCATCCAGAATTTTTTATGTAAAAAACTAACCTCAATACGTCCACCATCACAACTAAAACAAACCAAATTCATCCAGAATTTTTTATGTGAATAACTAACCTCAATACGT
>NW_013935075.1:0-239 GCF_000517525.1 Limulus polyphemus | reverse complement strand
GATTACGGAGTAAATATTGGTAATTTCCATGAAAGGATGTCTATCCTGAATAGTGCACGTCAAGGTCATCTTTGTATTGAAATATGAAGAAAAATAATAGTGCACGTCAAGGTCATCTTTGTATTGAAATATGAAGAAAAATAATTTTTTTCAAAATTTTAGCAAAAAGCGAAGGCTATAGCCTTGGTATTTTCGGTGAAAATAGCAATTTTTTGAAACTTGAAAAAAAGTGCTTTTTT
>NW_013935074.1:0-250 GCF_000517525.1 Limulus polyphemus | reverse complement strand
AAGACACAAGATTTAACATACTGTGTACTGTCAATAAGAAGACACAAGATTTAACAATACTGGTACACAGTTTTGTTAAATCTTGTGTCTTCTTATTGACAGTAAAGTGTCAATAAGTAGACACAAGATTTAACAATACATTGTAGTGTCAATAAGAAAACATAAGATTTAACAATACTGTGTACTATCAATAAGAAGACACAAGATTTAACAGTACTGTGTACTGTCAATAAGAAGACACAAGATTTAA
>NW_013935073.1:0-403 GCF_000517525.1 Limulus polyphemus | reverse complement strand
GTTGGAATTTTGTTTGAATGATGTTATTCTTAAAGCTCTTCTTTGTTTATTATACAATTGAAGACAAAAAAAACCAACAAGAGTAAAATCGACATAAATCTAAATTTGGATAAGAGATTATGAAATAACTATTGGGAATTTTCATCCAATAGTTATTTCATAATCTCTAATCCAAAAATTTTCATAAAAGGATCTCTATTTTGAAGTCTTACATCAAGGGCATCTTTGGGGATCTCTTTTTTGAAAGTCTTACATCAAGGGCATCTTTGTATTGAAATATGAAGAAAAACAATTTTTTTTAAAATTTCGCAAAAAACATGGGCTATAGCCTTTGGTTTTTCAAAATTTGGCAAAAAACATGGGCTATAGCCATTGGTTTTTGGTGAAAATATGAGTTTTTTTT
>NW_013935072.1:0-238 GCF_000517525.1 Limulus polyphemus | reverse complement strand
AGTTTATATTACATTATCCTAGATTATGTCATAGTAGGCTAGTTTATATTACATTATCCTAGATTATGTCCTAGCTAGACTAGTTATATTACATTGTCCTAGATTATGTCCTGCTAGACTAGTTATATTACATTATCCTAGATTATGTCCTGCTAGACTAGTTATATTACATTATCCTAGATTATGTCATGCTAGACTAGTTTATATTACATTATCCTAGATTATGTCATGCTAGACC
>NW_013935071.1:0-266 GCF_000517525.1 Limulus polyphemus | reverse complement strand
CCCAGGTGCAAGTTAACCATGAATCAAACACGATAATCAAATCTGAATCACTCCAACAAAACCCAGGTGAGACGTTAACCATGAATCAAACACGATAATCAAATCTGAATCACTCCAACAAAACCCAGGTGACGTTAGCCATGAATCAAACACGATAATCAAGTTTGAATCACTCCAATAAAACCCAGGTGAGACGTTAGCCATGAATCAAACACGATAATCAAGTTTGAATCACTCCAATAAAACCCAGGTAGCAAGTTAACTAT
>NW_013935070.1:0-254 GCF_000517525.1 Limulus polyphemus | reverse complement strand
CAATATTCAACGTTAAATCTTGTGTTTTCTTACTGACAGTACACATTATCAATAATGTGTCCTGTCAATAATTATTGAAATTACACAGTATCGTTAAATCTTGTGTCTTCGAAGACACAAGATTTAACGATACTGTGTACTGTCAATAAGAAGACACAAGATTTATCGATACTGTGTACTGTCAATAAGAAGACACAAGATTTAATTATACTGTGTACTATCAAAAAGAAGACACACAATTTAACAAAAATGTC
>NW_013935069.1:0-204 GCF_000517525.1 Limulus polyphemus | reverse complement strand
TTTCTTCAAGTTAACTAATAACATACAATTAACTTTCTTAAAGTTAACTAGTAACATACCCTTTTTAAAGTTAACTAATAACATACAATTAACTTTCTTCAAGTTTACTCATAACATACAATTATCTTTATTCAAGTTAACTCATATCATACAATTATCTTTCTTCAAGTTAACTAATAACATGCAAGTAACTTTCTTCAAGTT
>NW_013935068.1:0-436 GCF_000517525.1 Limulus polyphemus | reverse complement strand
CATAAAGCAGACAAGTAACATAAAACTATGACGCCTTATAGTAGTATACTTGTCTGCTTTATGTGGTTAACATAAAACTATGATGCTTTATACTAGTATGGTTAATGGTTAACATAAAACTATGATGCTTTATAGTAGTATACTTGTCTACTTTATGTGGTTAACATAAAACTATGATGCTTTATAGTAGTATACTTGTCTGCTTTATGTGGTAACATAAAACTATGATGCTTTATACTAGTATACTTGAAGTATACTACTATAAAGCATCATAGTTTTATGTTAACCACATAAAGCAGAATTTGCTTTATGTGGTTAACATAAAACTATGATGCTTTATAGTAGTATACTTGTCTGCTTTATGTGGTTAACATAAACTATGATGCTTTATAATAGTATACTTGTCTGCTTTATGTGGTTAACATAAAACTATGAC
>NW_013935067.1:0-211 GCF_000517525.1 Limulus polyphemus | reverse complement strand
TACCAGTCTGGTAGTCTATTATTACATGATCTATACGTACAGTCTGGTAGTCTGTTATTACATGATCCTATGATTATTATATGATCTATTATATGATCTATACGTACAGTCTGGTTGTACATCAACTCTAAGAAGTAAGTCTTCTCCAATTTCTGCACTTGAAATTTCTAGTCCATTATTACTGACAATGGTCATTTTATATGATCTATAC
>NW_013935066.1:0-212 GCF_000517525.1 Limulus polyphemus | reverse complement strand
TCTTCTTATTTACATTACACAGTATCGTTAAATCGTGTGTCTTCCTATTGACAGCACACAGTTTTGTTAAATCTTGTGTTTTCTTATTGACAGTATACAGTATCGTTAAATCTTGTGTCTTATTATTGACAGTACACAGTATCGGACAGTACACAGTATTGTTAATTCTTGTGGCTTGTTAGTGATAGTACACAGTATCTTATAATCTTGTG
>NW_013935065.1:0-244 GCF_000517525.1 Limulus polyphemus | reverse complement strand
CTGTCAATAAGAAGACCGAGAGTACACAGTATCGTTAAATCTTGTGTCTTCTTGTTGACAGTTCACAGTATTTTTATATCTTGTGTCTTCTTATTGACAGTACACAGTATCGTAAATCTTGTGTCTTCTTATTGACAGTACACAGTATCGTTAAATCTTGTAATAAGAAGACACAAGATTTACGACACAGTATGTGTCTTCTTATTGAATGTAAGATTTAACGATACTGTGTACTGTCAATAAG
>NW_013935064.1:0-200 GCF_000517525.1 Limulus polyphemus | reverse complement strand
GTTGATAAATGAGTTCTAGTACAAGTAGTTAAGATGTAACTGTTATAAATATGTGGTTTCCTTATAATCACCGTGTACATTATGATTCGTAGATTATATAGACAGTAATCAGTGTTAAAGAAAAAGTTGATAAATGAGTTCCAGTACAAGTAGTTAAGATGTAACTGTTATAAATATGTGGTTTTCTTATAATCACCGTG
>NW_013935063.1:0-504 GCF_000517525.1 Limulus polyphemus | reverse complement strand
TATTTTCGGCGAAAATGTCAATTTTTTGAAACTTGAAAAACAGAGAATTTTTTGAAGTGCAATTAATAGAAGAATTACGGCTAGTGTTTATTTCGGCAGAAAATTCGAAATTGAGACATTATAACGATAACGAAAACGTATTATGCGAAAGTTCTATTTTATTTAACTTTTGACGCGACATAATACTTTTTCGTTAATGTTATAATGTCTCAATTTCGAATTTTCGGACGTCTTATTACAAAATAAACCGCTCCTTTTGGATTATTTTTCATGATCTGTTAGATGTGGCCCTTTCATCGAAATTTCCAACATTTATTTCATAATCCTATATCAAAATAGGCGAGCTTCGATTTTTCTTTTTTTCCTTCAGGTATAATAATCAAAAGTAGGGCTTTAAATATAAGATTATTCAACCGAAATCAACCTTTATTATACCGTGAAGGAAAAAAAGAAAAATCGAAGCTCGCCTATTTTGATATAGGATTATGGAATAAATATTGGGAA
>NW_013935062.1:0-435 GCF_000517525.1 Limulus polyphemus | reverse complement strand
GTTTTTCTTTGACACTGGTATGTTACTACCTGTTTTTATTAACGACATTCCATACCAGTGTCAAAGGCCAACATTGAACATTAGTAGATATTAACGACATTTAAAAAATGAGTAATATATGTCAAAGACCAACATTAAACAACAGTACCAACAAGTAGTAACATTTAAATGTCGTTAATATCTACCATTTAAACAGGTAGTAACATACCGGTGTCAAAGACCAATATTAAACAACATAGTAACATACCTGTGTCAAAGACCAACATTAAACAACAGTAGATATTAACGGATGGTTTAAATGTCGTTAATATCTCCTGTTGTTTAATGTTGGTCTTTGACACTGGTATTTTACTACCTGTTTTAATGTCGTTAATATCTACCTTTGTTTAATGTTGGCCTTTGACATTGGAATGTTACTACCTGTTTAAATGTCGT
>NW_013935061.1:0-251 GCF_000517525.1 Limulus polyphemus | reverse complement strand
TCATTAGATATAAGGAATGTGTGTTATTAGATATAAGAAATGTGTGTTATTAGATATTAGATACCCATGCTATTAGACGTTAGATATATGTGTTATTAGATATAAGGTTTAGATACCCATGCTATTAGACGTTAGATATATGTGTTATTAGATATAAGGAATGTGTGTTATTAAATATAAGAAATGTATGTTATTAGATATTAGATATCCATGCTATTAGACGTTAGATATATGTGTTATTAGATATAAGG
>NW_013935060.1:0-218 GCF_000517525.1 Limulus polyphemus | reverse complement strand
GTTAAATACGGTACGGTAACTACAATGGTTTGTGTTTGTTCATGTTAAATACGGTACGGTAACTACAATGTTTTGTGTTTATGTTAAATACGGTACGGTAACTACAATGGTTTGTGTTTATAATAAATACGGTACGTAACTACAATGGTTTATGTTGTATATTAAATACGGTACGGTAACTACAATGGTTCGTGTTGATATTAAATACGGTACGGTAA
>NW_013935059.1:0-231 GCF_000517525.1 Limulus polyphemus | reverse complement strand
ATTCGTGTGACCTTGACCACAAAATAATATTGTTATTAGAAATAATATTTTATTCGTGTGACCTCGACTACAAAATAATATTGTTTGCTAGAAATAATATTTTATTCGTGTGACCTCGAATACAAAATAACATTGTTGCTAGAAATAATATTTTATTTATGTGATCTTGACAACAACAACAAAAACTTTTCATTTGGTAATTTCTTTTCCTCACCCCTCACCCCAGTGGCA
>NW_013935058.1:0-528 GCF_000517525.1 Limulus polyphemus | reverse complement strand
CACACAAGATTTAACAATACTGAGTCCTTTCAATAAAAAGATACAAGATTTAATGATACTGTGTACTATCAATAACAAGCCAAAAGATTTAACGTTGTTAAATTATGTTTCTTCTTATTGACAGTAAACAGTATTACTGTGTCCTGTTATCTTCTTATTGACACAGTATTGATAAATTCTATTGATGAATCCTGTATCTTCTTATTGACAGTCTTATTGACAGTACACAGAAATCTTGTGTCTTTTGTTATTGACAGTACACAGTATCGTTAAATCTTGTGTCTTCTTATTGACAGTACACAGTATTGATAAATCCTGTATCTTCTTATTGACAGGACTCAGTATTGTTAAATCTTGTGTCTTTTTACTGACAGGACACAGTATTGTTGAGACAAGATTTAACAATACTGTGTCCTGTCAATAAGAAGATACAGGATTTATCAATACTGTGTACTGTCAATAAGAAGACAAAATATTTAACAATACTGTGTCCTGTCAATAAGAAGAAAAATGAATTATCAATAACGT
>NW_013935057.1:0-470 GCF_000517525.1 Limulus polyphemus | reverse complement strand
TCTCTTCCTTACCTCATAAACTAAATTTATATGTTGCCAGGGTTAGTTTATGAGGTAAAGAGAGTTTCCTGTTTCTAGGTCTGACAACATATAACTCTCTCCTTACCTCATAAACTAACCACCTAGAGACAGGGTTGTCAATTTTGTTTCTAGGTGGTTAGTTTATGAGGTAAGGAGAGAGTTATATGTTGTCAGTTTCCTGTTACTAGGTGGTTAGTTTATGAAGTACGGAGAGAGTTATATGTTGTCAGTTTCCAGATTCCTGTTTCTAGGTGGTTAGTTTAAGAGGTAAGAAGAGAGTTATATGTTGCCAGTTAGTTTATGAGGTAAGGAGAGAGTTATATGTTATCAATTTCCTGTCTCTAGGTGGTTAGTTTATGAAGTAAGAAGATAGTTATATTTATATGTTATCCTCTCTCCTTACTTCATAAACTAACCACCATACAGACAGGAAACTGACAACATATAAC
>NW_013935056.1:0-247 GCF_000517525.1 Limulus polyphemus | reverse complement strand
GTTGTCATAATTTTAGCATTTGTAAAATTTTTCTTGTGTTCTTTAGTTCATTGAAACTGGTTTTATACTCCCTCAGTAGTAACAGGAGATGAGACTAATAAATTCATGGTTGCTTTTCCATTGTTATTGGATTGTTGTTGTCATAATTTTAGCATTTGTAAAATTTTTCTTGAGTTCTTTAGTTCATTGAAACTGGTTTTATACTCCCTCAATAGTAACAGGAGGTGAGACTAATAAATTCATGGTT
>NW_013935055.1:0-282 GCF_000517525.1 Limulus polyphemus | reverse complement strand
AACTGTCCAGGTGGGCATGGATCTCAAAGAAAGAAATAATTTATAATATACATATCTAACCATTCCTTAAACACCAAATGTTGATCAAAAGAAGTAAATTAAATCGTGTAACTAAGTTAAAATTGACAATAAATCTGTACAGAGACACGACAGTGTTGAAACAAAATCACTCTCCTTACCGTTTACAAAACTGTCGTTTTTTATCTAAATTATGTATTGTATAGCCGTTTTTAATCATCCTCTTATGGAAAAAATATATATAAAGAAATAAACTAGCAAAAA
>NW_013935054.1:0-294 GCF_000517525.1 Limulus polyphemus | reverse complement strand
AGATATTTTCGACTTTGATAGCGGTATTTTTAGTCTTTCTTACACAATATTTTAATGACTTTCGTAATGGGGACTGTTATAAACGGTCTTTTAGTCTTCCTTCCTCCAGATTTTGTTGACATTGATAAGGTTCCTTTTAGTTCGTTTTCCACTAGATTTTATTGACTTTGAAAACATGTTTTTAGTTTTCTTCCTAGTCTAAGAAGGCCTAAAAAGTCAGTTATGAAAGTCGACCAAATCGAGTGGCAGTTAAAAAATATCTAGTCTAAGAAGGCCTAAAAAGACTTTGATAGC
>NW_013935053.1:0-224 GCF_000517525.1 Limulus polyphemus | reverse complement strand
GAGATAGATGCTTCTTGTACAGTTGACACCAGGTAAGTGGGGATGATAGATGCTTCTTGTACAGTTGACACGGGTAAATGAGGAGATAGATGCTTCTTGTACAGTTGACACAAGTGGGGAGATAGATGCTTCTTGTACAGTTGACACAGGTAAGTGGTGAGATAGATGCTTCTTGTACAGTTGACACAGGTAAGTGGTGAGATAGATGCTTCTTGTACAGTTGA
>NW_013935052.1:0-204 GCF_000517525.1 Limulus polyphemus | reverse complement strand
CTTCTTGTTGACAGTACACAGTATCGTTAAAAAAGACACAAGACTTATTTACTGTGTACTGTCTCGTTAAATCTTGTGTCTTCTTATTGAAAGTACACAGTATCGTTAAATCTTGTGTCTTCTTATTGACTGTACACAGTATCTTTAAAATCTTGTGTCTTCTTATTGACAGTACACAGTATCGTTAAATCTTGTGTCTTCTTA
>NW_013935051.1:0-272 GCF_000517525.1 Limulus polyphemus | reverse complement strand
GTTGAAGTTGATATAAGAGCTAATAATATATATAAAATGTGAGTTACATCCTGTTGAAGTTGATATAAGAGCTAATAATATATATAAAATGTGAGTTACATCCTGTTGAAGTTGATATAAAATGCTAATTATATATAAAATGTAAGTTACATCCTGTTGAAGTTGATATAAAATCTAATATATATAAAATGTGAGTTACATCCTGTTGAAGTTGATATAAAAGCTAATATATATAAAATGTGAGTTACATCCTGTTGAAGTTGATATAAAAG
>NW_013935050.1:0-319 GCF_000517525.1 Limulus polyphemus | reverse complement strand
AGAAAAGATTGGGTTTGTTTTATAAGAAGAAGTCATGGGCTTTTAGAATTATTCAAACAAAATCGCACCATACAAAGATGCCCTTGATGTAAGACTTTCAAAATGCAGATCCCTTCATCAAAATTCCAATAGTAATTTCATAGTCTCCTATCTTCGATTCTACTGTTGTTGTTTTTTCAGTTATATTACAAACGAAGAAGAGTTTTAAAAATACTTGAAATATTAGCAAAAACAATTTTTTTATAATTTTTGAAAAACATGGGCTATAGCCTTGGCTTATTGGTGAAAACATCAGTTTTTTGAAAAATGAAAAAAGGTG
>NW_013935049.1:0-208 GCF_000517525.1 Limulus polyphemus | reverse complement strand
CACCTAGTGATGTCACCTGAACTTTAACACCACGTATTGTATAAATAACAGCATTTAAACAAATAAAAAACACATAGTGATGTCACCTGAACTTTAACACCACGTATTGTATAAATAACAGCATTTAAACAATAAAGAAAAACACCTAGTGATGTCACCTGAACTTTAACACCACGTATCGTATAAATAACAGCATTTAAACAATAAG
>NW_013935048.1:0-410 GCF_000517525.1 Limulus polyphemus | reverse complement strand
CCATTAGCCAACACCAAACATTTTTCATCTAAACATTAGCCAATACGAAACATTGTTCATCTAACCATTAGTCAATACCAAACATTGTTCATCTAACCATTAGCCAATACCAAACATTGTTCATCTAACCATTAGCCAGTAACAAACATTGTTTTTTGGTATTGACTAATGATTAGACGATATTGGCTAAAGGTTCAATAAACAATGTTTGGTAAGACTAATGATTAGACAAACAATGTTTGTTACTGGCTAATGGTTAGGCAATACCAAACACTGTTCAACTAACCATTAAGATGAACAATGTTAGGTATTGGCTAATGTTTAGATGAACAGTGTTTGGTATTGCCTAATATATAGATGAACAATGTTTGGTATTGGCAAACCATTAGTCAATACCAAACATTGTTCAT
>NW_013935047.1:0-526 GCF_000517525.1 Limulus polyphemus | reverse complement strand
TATTGTGGTGTGTTAGACATGTTTAGAGGATGAGTATTGTGGTGTGTTAGACACGTTTAGTGGATGAGTATGTGGTGTGTTAGACACGTTTACGGATCATCCTCTAAACTGTCTAACACACCAAAATACTAATCCTTTAAACGTGGCTAACAACACAATACTTATATTCTAAATGTGTCTAACACACCACAATACTCATCCACTAAACGTGTCTAACACACCACAATACTCATCCTGTAAACATATCTAACAAAGAGGATGAATATTGTGGTGTGTTAGACACGTTTAGAGGATGAGTATTGTGGTGTGTTAAACACGTTTAGAGGATGAGTAATGTGGTGTGTTAGACACGTTTAGAGGATGAGTCACACCACAATACCACAATACTCATCCTCTAAATGTATTTAACCTACCACAATGCTCATCCTCTAAATGTGGCTAACACCACAATACTTATATTCTAAATGTGTCGAACACATCTAAACGTGTCTAACAACAACAATACTCATCCTGTGTAGATACGTTT
>NW_013935046.1:0-238 GCF_000517525.1 Limulus polyphemus | reverse complement strand
GAAGTCGTCAAAGACAATGTAGCAACTTCTATATGAAGTCGTCAAAGACAATGTAGCAACTTCTATATGAAGTCGTCAAAGACAATGTAGCAACTTCTATACGAAGTCATCAAAGACAATGTAGCAACTTCTATATGAAATCGTCAAAGACAATGTAGCAACTTCTATATGAAGTCGTCAAAGCCAATGTAGCAGCTTCTATATGAAGTCGTCAAAGACAATGTAGCAACTTCTATAC
>NW_013935045.1:0-507 GCF_000517525.1 Limulus polyphemus | reverse complement strand
GTATCGTTAAATCTTGTGTTAAGGTACTATCAATAAAACAGTATTGTTAAATCGTGTGTTTACTTATTGACAGTACACAGTTTTGTTAAATATTGTGTCTTCTTATTAAAAGTGTACTGTCAATAAGAAGACACAAGATTTAACGATACTGTGTACAGTATCGTTAAATCTTGTGTCTTCTTATTGACAGGACACATTATTGCTAAATCTTGTGTTTTCTTACTGACATTTAACAATAATGTGTACTGTCAATAAGAAGACACAAGATTTAACGATACTCTGTACTGTCAATTAGAAGACACAAGATTTAACGATACTGTGTACTGTCAATAAGAAGACACAATATTCAACGATAATGTTTACTCCGCTGTTTTCTTACTGACAGTACACAGTATCGTAAAATCTTGTGTCTTCTTATTGGCAGCACATAGTATTGTTATATCTTGTGTCTTCTTATTGAAAGTACACAATATCGTGAAATCTTGTGTCTTCTTATTGACAGTACAC
>NW_013935044.1:0-216 GCF_000517525.1 Limulus polyphemus | reverse complement strand
TACATTTTATCGTTGCGCCGGTGAAAGTCTGCATGTAACTCTAGAAAGTTAGAATTTTGTATGTAAATGCTCAAGGTTTCCACGAACCTTCATATGAAATTTGACGAAGTTTCGTCTAAATGAGACGAAGTACCGGTACAAAACGCAAAACCTTCCATAACTCACTTAAAACGAATAGCAGGATCACGAATATAGTAATAGTAATAATCGCTTTAT
>NW_013935043.1:0-278 GCF_000517525.1 Limulus polyphemus | reverse complement strand
TAGTAAAAATCTACCAGGTCTATCTATGTATAGTAAAAATCTACCAACTCTATCTATATATAGTAAAAATCTACCAGCTCTATCTATATATATAGTATAAATCTACCAGCTCTATCTATATATAGTAAAAATCTACCAGCTCTATCTATATATAGTAAAATCTACCAGCTCTATATATATATATATAGTAAACATCTACCAGGTCTATCTATGTATACGTAAAAATCTACTAGTTCTCTCTATATATAAGTAAAATCTACCAGCTCTCTCTATATATA
>NW_013935042.1:0-201 GCF_000517525.1 Limulus polyphemus | reverse complement strand
GATATGTGTGCTCGTGGCTAACTGTCTTATCTCTAGTTTATCAGTACAGTATTAGGGACGACTAGTATTGTGTGATTGATATGTGTGCTCTTGGCTAACTGTCTTATCTCTAGTTTATCAGTACAGTATTAGGGACGACTAGCTTTGTGTGATTGATATGTGTGCTCGTGGCTAACTGTCTTATCTCTAGTTTATCAGTAC
>NW_013935041.1:0-209 GCF_000517525.1 Limulus polyphemus | reverse complement strand
TTAACGATACTTTGTACTGTCAATAAGAAGACACAAGATTCAACGATACTGTGTACTTTCAATAAGAAGACACAAGATTTAACGATACTGTGTACTGTCAATAAGAAGACACAATATTTAACGATAATGTGTACTGTCAGTAAGAACTGTGTACTTCAATAAGAAGACACAAGATTTAACGATACTGTGTACTGTCAATAAGAAGACAC
>NW_013935040.1:0-373 GCF_000517525.1 Limulus polyphemus | reverse complement strand
TGGTAGGTCTAGTCATTATATATGGATAGTGGCTGGTAGGTCTTTTAATATAGATAGATGGTAACTGGTAGGTCTTTTTTATAGATAGATAGTGGCTGGTAGGTCTTTTAATACAGATGGATAGTGACTGGTAGGTCTTTTAATGTATTAAAAGACCTACCAGCCACTATCCATCTGTATTAAAAGACCTACCAGCCACTATCCACCTATATTAAAAGACATACCAGCAATCTGTATTAAAAGACTTACCAGCCACTATCCATCACCAGCCAATATCC
This sequence comes from Limulus polyphemus, assembly GCF_000517525.1. NCBI lineage: Eukaryota > Metazoa > Arthropoda > Merostomata > Xiphosura > Limulidae > Limulus > Limulus polyphemus. Next base: position 95 of record NW_013935040.1, on the reverse strand, counting down.
ATATAAAATGAAAGACCTATCAGCCACTATAGTGGCTGGTAAGTCTTTTAATACAGATTGATAGTGACTGGTAGGTCTTTTAATACAGATGGATA
>NW_013935039.1:0-372 GCF_000517525.1 Limulus polyphemus | reverse complement strand
TTGCGTATTTACATGCCAAAATTCTAGCCTTCTATTATCATTTTGCGACTTTTGTAAAAACAATCAGTAACTAAAAGCTTCATTGCAGTACACATACGCTTTCAGAAAAGCCAATAAAAGAGTAACATAAAACGACCCGATTTCTTGTTACCAGAGGGTCCTAAATTGATGGTACCTACATACCAAATTGGGTGAAGAATACTTTAACATTGCGTAATCTGCATATTACGTAGTAAAATGCAGAGTTTTACCTTCCTACTGTTTGTTTTAAAGGAGTTATGGAACGTTTTGCGTTTTGTACCAGTACTTCGTTCCATTTGGACGGATCATCTCCCAATTTTGTATGAACTTTCGTTCCATACTTGCGTATTT
>NW_013935038.1:0-266 GCF_000517525.1 Limulus polyphemus | reverse complement strand
GATACTGTGTGCTGTCAATAAGAAGACACAAGATTTAACGATACTGTGTACTGTCAATAAGAAGACACAAGATTTAACGATACTGTGAAATCTTGTGTCTTCTTATTGACAGTACACAGTATTGTTATATCTTGTGTCTTCTTATTCGAAAGTACACAATATCGTTAAATCTTGTGTCTTCTTATTGACAGTACACAGTATCGTTAAATCTTGTGTCTTCTTATTGACAGTAAACGATACTGTGTACTGTCAATAAGAAGACACAA
>NW_013935037.1:0-371 GCF_000517525.1 Limulus polyphemus | reverse complement strand
CGATACTGTGTACTGACAATAAGAAGCACATTATTCAACGATACTGTGTACTGTCAATAAGAAGACACAAGATTTAACGATACTGTGTACTGTCAATAAGAAGATACAAGATATAACGATACTGTGTACTGTCAATAAGAAGACGTACTGTTGTCTTCTTATTGACAGTACACAGTATCGTTAAATCTTTTGTCTTCTTATTGACAGGACACATTATTGTTAAATCTTGTGTTTTCTTACTGACAGTACACAGTATCGTTAAATCTTGTGTCTTCTTATTGACAGGACACATTAAAGACACAATATTCAACGACAGTGTGTACTGTCAGTAAGAAAACACAAGATTTAACAATAATGTGTCCTGTCAATAA
>NW_013935036.1:0-275 GCF_000517525.1 Limulus polyphemus | reverse complement strand
AATGCTCATCCTCTAAACGTGTCTAACACACCACAATACTCATCGTCTAAATGTGTCTAACACATCACAATACTCATCCTCTAAACGTGTCTAACACACCACAATACTCATCCTCTAAACGTGTCTAACAGAATACTCATCCTCTAAATGTATTTAACCTACCAATATGCTCATCCTCTAAGTGTGGCTAACACCACAAATCTTATATTCTAAATGTGTCTAACACACAACAATACTCATCCTATAAACGTTTCTAACACACCACAATACTCATC
>NW_013935035.1:0-243 GCF_000517525.1 Limulus polyphemus | reverse complement strand
GTACATTCAACGATAATGTGATTTAACGATACTGTGTACTGTCAATAAGAAGACACAAGATTTAACGATACTGTGTACTGTCAATAAGAAGATACAATTTTGTGTCTTCTTAATGACAGGACACATTATTGTTAATTCTTGTGTTTTCTTACTGACAGTACACATTATCGTTGAATATTGTATCTTCTTATTGACAATACACAGTATCGTTAAATCTTGTGTCTTCTTATTGACAGTACACAG
>NW_013935034.1:0-237 GCF_000517525.1 Limulus polyphemus | reverse complement strand
GGCGATATGCTAACAAACTGTATACTTACGTAAATATCACTCAACAGTGCTAACAAAACACAGCACAACAAGAGGCGATATGCTAACAAACTGTATACTTACGTAAATATCACTAAACAGTGCTAACGAAACACAGCACAACAAGAGGCGATATGCTAACAAACTGCATACTTACGTAAATATCACTCAACAGTGCTAACAAAACACAGCACAACAAGAAGCGATATGCTAACAAAC
>NW_013935033.1:0-218 GCF_000517525.1 Limulus polyphemus | reverse complement strand
GTTCAAAATCTGCAGCCATCTGTAAAAGTTAAACCACCAGCATAATGTAAGTAAATGTAGCTTGTTAGCCTTTGTTCAACATCTGCAGCCATCTGTAAAAGTTAAACCACCAGCATAATGTAAGTAAATGTAGCTTGTTAGCCCCATAATGTAATTAAATGTAGCTTGTTAGCCTTTGTTCAACATCTGCAGCCATCTGTAAAAGTTAAACCACCGGC
>NW_013935032.1:0-245 GCF_000517525.1 Limulus polyphemus | reverse complement strand
GTACACAGTATCGTTAAATCATGTGTCTTATTATTGACAGGACACAGTACACAGTATCTATTACGATACTGTGTACTGTCAATAAGAAGGACACAAGATATAAATCTTGTGTCTTCTTATTGACAGTACACAGTATCGTAAATCTTGTGTCTTCTTATTGACAGTACACAGTATCGTTAATTCTTGTGTCTTCTTATTGACAGTACACAGTATCGTTATATCTTGTGCCTTCTTATTGACAGTAC
>NW_013935031.1:0-365 GCF_000517525.1 Limulus polyphemus | reverse complement strand
ACACAGTATTGTTAAATCTTGTCTCCTTTTTGATAGTACCTAGTATTGTTAAATCTTGTGTCTTCTTATTGAGAGGAAACAGTATTGTTAAATCTTGTGTCTTCTTATTGACCTATACTGTCAATAAGAAAACACAAGATTTAACAATACTGTGTACTAAGACACAAGATTTAACAATACTTTGTACTATCAATAAGAAGACACAAGATTTAACGATACTCCTTATTGACAGTACACAGTATTGATAAATCCTTTATCTTCTTATTGACGGGACACAGTATTGTTAAATCTTGTGTCTTCTTATTGACAGTAAACAGTATCGTTAAATCTTGTGTCTTTTTATTGATTGTACACATTATTGTTAT
>NW_013935030.1:0-313 GCF_000517525.1 Limulus polyphemus | reverse complement strand
ATCAATGCCAACAAAATCTACTTGAAGGAAAACCAAAACGACCCATATCAATGTCAACAAAATCTAGTGGAAGGAAAACTAAAAGACCTTTATAACAGTCGAGAAAATATAGTTTAAGAAGGATTAAAAACACCATTATGAAAGTCATTAAAATATAGTAAGAAGGATTTTTAAGAAGGATTAAAAATACCATTATGAAAGTAATTAATATATAGCATAAGAAACACTAAAAATACCTCTATCAAAGTCGAAAATATCTAGTCTAAGCAGGCCTAAAAAGACAGTTATGAAAGTCGAAAAAATCGAGTGGAAG
>NW_013935029.1:0-332 GCF_000517525.1 Limulus polyphemus | reverse complement strand
TACTGTCAATAAGAAGACACAAGATTTAACGATTGTTTTTATAGACAGGACACATTATTGTTAAATCTTGTGTTTTCTTACTGTATTGTTAAATCTTATGTTATGTTTTCTTACTGACATTACAAATTATCGTTGAATATTGTGTCTTCGTATTGACAGTACACATTATTGTTAAATCTTGTATTTTCTTATTGACAGTACACATTATTGTTGAATATTGTGTCTTCTTATTGACAGTACACAATTATTGACAGGACACATTATTGTTAAATCAAACAATAAGATTTAACTATATTGTTTACTGTCAATAAGAAGACACAAGATTTAACGAT
>NW_013935028.1:0-364 GCF_000517525.1 Limulus polyphemus | reverse complement strand
ACAAGATTTAACAAAACTGTGTGCTGTCAATAGGAAGACACACGATTTAACAATACTGTGTACTTTCAATAAGAAGACGCAAGATTTCTGTTTATTGAAAGTACACAGTATTGTTAAATCGTGTGTCTTCCTATTGGAAGACACAAGATTTAACAATACTGTGTACTATCAATAAAAGGCACAAGATTTAACGATACTGTGTACTATCAATAAAAAGACACAATAAGAAGACACAAGATTAACGATACTGTGTACTGTCAATAAGAAGACACCAGATTTAACAATACTGTGTACTTTCAATAAGAAGACAAGAGATTTAACAACACTGTGTACTTTCAATAAGAAGACACAAGATTTAACAAAA
>NW_013935027.1:0-279 GCF_000517525.1 Limulus polyphemus | reverse complement strand
CAGTACACATACCTTTCAGAAAAACCAATAAAAGAGTAACATAAAACGACCACAAAAGTCGAAAATTCTAGCCTTCTATTATCATTTTTGGCATGTAAATACGCAAGTATGCAACTATCATCTCCAAATTTTGTACCGTCCAAATGGAACGACGTACTGGTACAAAACGCAAAACCTTCCATATCTCCTTTAAAACAAACAGTAGGAAGGTAAAACTCTGCATATTACTACGCAACCTTAAAGTGTACCTACAAACCGAATTTGGTGAAGAATCATCAA
>NW_013935026.1:0-352 GCF_000517525.1 Limulus polyphemus | reverse complement strand
TGTTCAGTATGTATCGATCACGCTATAACTCAGGGAGGTTACTGACATTCAGTATGTATCGATCACGCTATAACTCAGGGAGTTTACTGACGTTCAGTATGTATGAGTTATAGCGTGATCAATACATACTGAACGACAGTAACCTCCCTGAGTTATAGCTTGATCAATACATACTGAACGTCAGTAACCTCCCTGAGTTATAACTTGATCAATACATACTGAACGTCAGTAGCCTCCCTGAGTTATAAGGTTACTGTTGTTCAGTATGTATTGATCAAGTTATAACACAGGGAAGTTACTGTCGTTCAGTATGTATTGATCACGCTTTTTACTCAGGGAGGTTACCGACGTT
>NW_013935025.1:0-237 GCF_000517525.1 Limulus polyphemus | reverse complement strand
CCGACACAAGATTTAACAACATTGTGTACTGTCAATAAGAAGACACAATATTTAACGATACTGTGTACTGTCAATAAGAAGACACAAGATTTAACGATACTGTGTACTGTCAATAAGAAGACAGAAGATTTAACGATACTGTGTACGTGTCTTCTTATTGAAAGTACACAGTATCGTTAAATCTTGTGTCTTCTTATTGACAGTACACAGTATCGTTAAATCTTCTGTCTTCTTATT
>NW_013935024.1:0-288 GCF_000517525.1 Limulus polyphemus | reverse complement strand
AGTTAGACCTAGGTGTTCGTGGAGCTGCTATTCCAAATAACGCTAAAGATTAGTATGGGGTTATAAATTCGGTAACTAGAGTTAACCCTAAGTGTTAATGGAGTAGTTGTACCAAGTAAGGCTAAAGATGAGTATGGTTTTTATGAACACCTAGGTGTAACTCTAGTCACGGAATTTATGGAGTAGTTGTACCAAGTAAGGCTAAAGATGAGTATGGTGGTTATAAATTCTGTAACTAGAGCTACACCTAGGTGTTCGTGAAGTTGTTGTACCAAAAAACGCTACAGA
>NW_013935023.1:0-385 GCF_000517525.1 Limulus polyphemus | reverse complement strand
GTACACAGTATCGTTAAATCTTGTGTCTTCTTATTGACAGTACACAGTATCGTTAAATCTTGTGTCTTCTTATTGACTGTACTGTCAATAAGAAGACACAAGATTTAACGATATTGTGTACTTGTGCACTGTCAATAAGAAGACACAAGATTTAACTATACTGTGTACTCTCAATAAGAAGACACAAGATTTAACGATACTATGTACTGTCAATAAGAAGACACAAGATTTAACGATACTAGTATACGTTAAATCAAGTATCTTCTTATTGACAGTACTTAGTATCGTTATATCTTCTGTCTTCTTATTGACAGGACAAATTATTGTTAAATCTTGTGTTTTCTTACTGACAGTACACATTATCGTCGAATATTGTCTCATCTTA
>NW_013935022.1:0-211 GCF_000517525.1 Limulus polyphemus | reverse complement strand
CAACCTGTAGCCTTTGTTTGAGTTATGGTAGTCATCAACCTGTAGCTTTGTTTGAGTTATGGTAGTCAAGTCATCACCTGTAGCTTTGTTTGAGTTATGGTAGTCATCACCTGTAGCTTTGTTTGAGTTATGGTAGTCATCACCTGTAGCTTTGTTTCAGTAATGGTAATCATCACCTGTAGCTTTGTTTGAGTTATGGTAACATCACCTG
>NW_013935021.1:0-348 GCF_000517525.1 Limulus polyphemus | reverse complement strand
CAGGTATTTTACTTAACCCTAATATTACAGATACAGGTATTTTACTTAACCCTAATATTACAGATAGAAGTATATTCCACTTAACCCTAATATTACAGATATAAGTATATTCCACTTAACCCTAATATTACAGATACAGGTATTTCACTTAACCCTAATATTACAGATAGAAGTATATTCCACTTAACCCTAATATTACAGATATAAGTATATTCCACTTAACCCTAATATTACAGTTACAGGTATTTTACTTAACCCTAATATTACAGATACAGGTATTTTACTTAACCCTAATATTAGAGATACAGATATTTCACTTAACCCTAATATTACAGATACAGGTATTTC
>NW_013935020.1:0-209 GCF_000517525.1 Limulus polyphemus | reverse complement strand
TTCTTATTGACAGTACACAGTATCGTTAAATCTTGTGTCTTCTTATTTACAGTACACAGTATCGGCTTGTGTCTTCTTATTGACAGTAAACAGTATCGTTAAATCATGTGTCTTCTTATTGACAGTATACAGTATCGTTAAATCTTGTGTCTTTTTATTGATAGTACATAGTAGTGCTAAATCGTGTGTCTTCTTATTGACAGTACACA
>NW_013935019.1:0-383 GCF_000517525.1 Limulus polyphemus | reverse complement strand
CAACAGTTGAAACTGTCACAGATAAGATATGGTAAAGAATGAGAATTCAGCAACGACCGAAACTACCAGGAACAAGATGATACGGTAGAAATTGAGAATTTAACAACAGTTGAAACTGTCACAGAGAAGATATGGTAAAGAATGAGAATTTAACAACAGTTGAAACTGTCACAGAGAAGATATGGTAAAGAATGAGAATTCAGCAACGACCGAAACTACCAGGAACAAGATGATACGGTAGAGATTGAGAATTTAACAACAGTTGAAACTGTCACAGAGAAGATATGGTAAAGAATGAGAATTCAGCAACGACCGAAACTACCAGGAACAAGATGATACGGTAGAGATTCGAGAATTTAACAACAGTTGAAACTGTCACAGAG
>NW_013935018.1:0-221 GCF_000517525.1 Limulus polyphemus | reverse complement strand
TCAGTTTCTTTATAACTAATCTTGTATCTAATGTGTTTTATGTTTTTTACTATGTCTTACTATCTTTTAGTTGTTTATCAGTTTCTTTATAACTAATCTGGTATCTATTGTGTTTTATGGTTTTCTTTACTATGTCTTACTATCATAAACAACTAAAACAGTTTCTTTATAACTAATCTTGTATCTATTGTGTTTTATGGTTTTTACTATGTCTTACTATC
>NW_013935017.1:0-763 GCF_000517525.1 Limulus polyphemus | reverse complement strand
GTCTTCTTATTAGGATTTATCAATACTGTGTACTGTCTAACAATACTTTGTCCTGTCAATAAGAAGATACACTGTCAATAAGAAGACACAAGATTTAACAATACTGTGTCCTGTCAATAAGAGGATACAGGATTTATCAATACTGTGTACTGTCAATAAGAAGACACAAGATAGCATAGTATTGTTAAATTTTGTATCTTCTTATTGACAGTACATAGTATCGTAAAATCTTGTGTCTTCTTATTGACAGTACACAGTATTGATAAATCCTTTATGTTCTTATTGACAGGACACAGTATTGTTAAATCTTGTGTCTTACATAGTATTGTTAAATATTGTGTCTTCTTATTGAGCACAAGATTTAACGATACTGTGTACTATCAATAAGAAGACAAGATTTAACAATACTATGTACTATCAAAAAGAAGACAAGATTTAACGATACTGTGTACTGTCAATAAAAAGACACAAGATTTAACGATACTGTCAAAAAGAAGAATACTGTGTACTATCTACAGGATTTTGTGTACTGTCAATAAGAAGACACAAGATTTAACAATACTGTGTCCTGTCAATAAGAAGAAAAAGGATTTATCAATAACGTGTACTGTCAATAAAAACACAGTATTGTTAAATCTTGTGTCTTCTAATTGACAGTACACAGTGTTGATAAATCCTGTATCTTCTTATTGACAGAACACAGTATTTTTAAATCTTGTGTCTTTTTATTGACAGTACACAGTATCGCTAATCTTTTGGCTTG
>NW_013935016.1:0-247 GCF_000517525.1 Limulus polyphemus | reverse complement strand
TAGCCAAACTTAAACTAAAACCATTAGGGTGTCTTGGATGATACCGTGAGACTCCAAATAGCCAAACTGAAACTAAAACCATTAGGGTGTCTTGGATGATACCTGAGACTCCAAACAGCCAAACAGAAACTAAAACCATTAGGGTGTCTTGGATGATACCGTGAGACTCCAAACAGCCAAACTGAAACTAAAACCATTAGGGTGTCTTGGATGATACCATGAGACTCCAAACAGCCAAACAGAAGCT
>NW_013935015.1:0-228 GCF_000517525.1 Limulus polyphemus | reverse complement strand
GTGTAAATACTGAGATACTTCTGCAGATACAGTAGAACTGTATGTGACAATTGTTTGTCCGTGAACTCGCTAATTGAAATAAGTTGTGTGTAAATACTGAGATACTTCTGCAGATACAGTAGAACTGTATGTGACAATTGTTTGTCCGTGAACTCGCTAATTGAAATAAGTTGTTTTTTTAAATATGAGATTAACAAGGATCTTATAAATAAGTCAAAAGAGGTATGA
>NW_013935014.1:0-232 GCF_000517525.1 Limulus polyphemus | reverse complement strand
CCCTAATCATTAAAGGAGTTAAGGATTTCTCACAGATTAGTTCTGTAGTTTTGTTTCTGACAAATCCTTAACTCCTAATCATTAAAAAACAAAACTACAGAACTAATCAGTGACAAGACCTTAACTCCTAATCATTACAAACAAAAACTAGAGAACTAATCTGTGACAAATCCTTAACTCCTAATCATTAAAAACAAAAACTACAGAACTAATCTGTGACAAGTCCTTATCT
>NW_013935013.1:0-414 GCF_000517525.1 Limulus polyphemus | reverse complement strand
TGGTAGGTCTTTTATTACAGATGGATAGTGACTGGAAGGTATTTAATGATAGATACTTTCCATCTATATTAAAAGACCTAAATGCCTCTATCCATCTATAATAAAAGACCTACCAGTAAATATCCGGCTGGTAGGTCTTTTATGATAGATGGATAGTAGCTGACAGGTCTTTTATTACAGATGCATAGTGGCTAGTAGGTCTTTCATTATATATGGATAGTGGCTGGTAGGTCTTTTATTATAGATATAATAAAAGACCTAGATAGATAGTGGCTGATAGGTCTTTTACTATAGAAATAGAGTGGCTGGTAGGTTTTTATTACAGATGGATTGTGGCTGGTAGGTCTTTTATTACAGATGTATTGCGGCTGGTAGGTCTTTCATTATAGATGGATAGTGGCTAGTACGACATTT
>NW_013935012.1:0-214 GCF_000517525.1 Limulus polyphemus | reverse complement strand
ATAAATATAACTTGTCATGATATGAATATATTTATCTTCTCTACCAATAACAAACGGTACTAAAGTGCATTATGTTTAACTGGGTGTACAATGTTTTTGAGAAATATATTAGGGTTTAGAACAGGTAAAAGGATTCTAAGAGCTAACAAACGGTACTAAAGTGCATTATGTTTAACTGGGTGTACAATGTTTTTGAGAAATATATTAGGGTTTA
>NW_013935011.1:0-229 GCF_000517525.1 Limulus polyphemus | reverse complement strand
AATGTTATATTGTCTGAATTTTTAGTTTTCCGACAAAATTAGCTTTTCTGACGCAAAATTAATAGAAAAATACCGGAAAGTGCTTATAACTTTTTTTGTGAATGTTATATTGTCTGAATTTTTATTTTTCCGACAAAATAAGCACTTTCCGGTATTTTTCTATTAGTTTTGCGTCAAAAAAGCCCTTTATTTCTTTTTCCGCATGAATAGATTAACGAGATTAACGAGA
>NW_013935010.1:0-324 GCF_000517525.1 Limulus polyphemus | reverse complement strand
CAATCTTTTCATAAATTAGTTATACTTGCTAGAAGCTAGTCAAACTTTTCACAAATTAGTTATACTTGCTAGAAGCTAGTCAAACTTTCCACAAATTAGTTATACTTACTAGAAGCTAGTCAAATGGAAAGTTTGACTAGCTTCTGGTAAGTATAACTAATTTATGAAAGCTAATCTATTTATACTTACTAGAAGCTAGTCAAACTTTACACAAATTAGTTATACTTACTAAAAGCCAGTCAAACTTTACACAAATTAGTTATACTTACCAGAAGCTAGTCAAACTTTACGCAAATTAGTTATACTTACCAGAAGCTAGTCAAA
>NW_013935009.1:0-339 GCF_000517525.1 Limulus polyphemus | reverse complement strand
AAGAATGTTGGTACATTTGAAATGTCGTTTTCAGAAATATCTATCTCTAGGTAATTTTTCAAGTGTTTATATCATTCCAGTTTATTCAAGTTAAGTTAAAAACGGTAAATGTTTCAGTTGATATTTATTGTTTTTCTCGTAATCCTCCTTCCGTAACATCTTTAATGTATTTTGTGTAAGAATGGTTTAGCACTTTAAGGCGTTTTGCAAATTTCCAATCACACATGGTGTGTTTTCTGTAGTTGATTATCGTCTAAGAATGTTTCCAGCGTCCAATTCCTTGTTGGTACATTTGAAATGTCGTTTTCAGAAATATCTATTTTCCGATTATAGCTTAAT
>NW_013935008.1:0-220 GCF_000517525.1 Limulus polyphemus | reverse complement strand
TGAAGCTGTCCCCAAAGAGTCTATTGGGATCAATATGTCACGAAGAAATGAGCGTTACGTACCCCTGATTAGGGTTTACAAGAGTCTGAAGCTGCCCCAAAGAGTCTATTGGGATCAATATGTCACGAAGAAATGAGCGTTACGTACCCCTGATTAGGGTTTACAAGAGTCTGAAGCTGCCCCAAAGAGTCTATTGGGATCAATATGTCACGAAGAAATG
>NW_013935007.1:0-250 GCF_000517525.1 Limulus polyphemus | reverse complement strand
ATATAACATTAACATATTAACGTGTCAGTCCTTACTAAACTTTCCTTGCATTATTTGTAGTGATGTTTTTATTTTATAACATTAAAATATTAACGTGTCAGTCCTTACTAAACTTTCCTTGCATTATTTGTAGTAATGTTTTCATATCACACTAAAATATTAACGTGCCAATCTTTACTAAACTTTACTTGCATTATTTGTAGTGATGTTTTCATTTTATCACATTAAAATATTAACGTGTCAGTCCTTA
>NW_013935006.1:0-354 GCF_000517525.1 Limulus polyphemus | reverse complement strand
ACAAGATTTAACCTTATTGTGTACTGTCAATAAGAAGACAGAAGATTTAACGATACTGTTTACTTTCAATAAGAAGACACAAGATTTAACAATATTGTGTACTGTCAATAAGAAGACACAAAGTACACAGTATCGTTAAATCATTGACTCTTGTGTCTTCTTGATAGTAAACAGTATTGTTAAAATAAGTAGACAATCGTTAAATCTTGACTGTGTACTGTCAGTAAGAAAACACAAGATTTAACAATAATGTGTCCTGTCAATAAGAAGACGGAAGATTTAACGATACTAAGTACTGTCAATATAAGACACAAGATTTAACGATACTGTGCACTGTCAATAAGAAGACACAAG
>NW_013935005.1:0-420 GCF_000517525.1 Limulus polyphemus | reverse complement strand
AAGTACAAAGTATCGTTAACGATAATGTGTACTGTCAATAAGAAGACACAAGATTTAAGAAGACACAAGATTTGTCAATAAGAAGACACAAGATTTAACGATATTGTGTACTGTCAATAAGAAGACACAAGATTTAACGATACTGTGTACTGTCAATAAGAAGACACAAGATTTAAAGATACTGTGTACTTTCATGGTCCTGTCAATAAGAAGACACAAGATTTAACGATAATGTGTACTTTTCAGTAAATAAACATAAGATTTAACAATAATGTGTACACATTATCGATGAATATTTTGTTTCTTATTGACAGTACACATTATTGTTAAATCTTGTGTTTTCCTACTGACAGTACACATTATCGTTAAATCTTGTGTGTTCTTATTGACAGTACACAGTATTGTTAAATCTTGTGTCTT
>NW_013935004.1:0-245 GCF_000517525.1 Limulus polyphemus | reverse complement strand
CGACATTTAAACAAGGTAGTAACATACCAGTGTCAAAGACCAACATTAAACAACAGTAGATATTAACGACAATTAAACAGCTAGTAACATACCAATGTCAAACATTTAAACAGGTAGTAACTTACCAGTGTCAAAGACCAACATTAAACAACAGTAGATATTAACGACAATTAAACAGCTAGTAACATACCAATGTCATAGATCAACATTAAACAACAATAGATATTAACAACATTTAAACAGGT
>NW_013935003.1:0-406 GCF_000517525.1 Limulus polyphemus | reverse complement strand
GGTTAGATGAACCAATGTTTGTTATTGGCTAATGGTTAGATGAACAATGTTTGGTATTGGCTAATGGTTAGATGAACAACCATTAGTCAATACCAAACATTAGATGAACAATGTTAGGTATTGGCTAATGGTTAGATGAACCCAATACCAAAAATTCTAATGGTTAGATGAACAATGTTTGGTATTGGCTAAAGGTTTGATGAACAATGTTTGGTATTGCCTAATGGTTAGACAAACATTGTTCACTAACCATTAGCCAATAGAACAATGTTTAGTATTGGCTAAGGGTTAGATGAACAATGTTTGGTATTGGCTAATGGTTAGATGATTAATGGTAGATATTGGCTAAAGGTTCAATAAACAATGTTTGGTATTGACTAATGATTAGACAAACAATGTTTGTTAC
>NW_013935002.1:0-215 GCF_000517525.1 Limulus polyphemus | reverse complement strand
ATGGTGTTTTATAGCAAGGTTCTTAGTTACAGCCTGCTCATGATGGTGTTTTATAACAAGGTTCTTAGTTACAGCCTGCTCATGATGGTGTTTTATAACAAGGTTCTTAGTTACAGCCTTCTTCTTATGATGATGTTTTATAACAAGGTTCTTAGTTACAGCCTGCTCATGATGGTCTGTAACTAAGAACCTTGTTATAAAACCCTTCTTCTTAT
>NW_013935001.1:0-312 GCF_000517525.1 Limulus polyphemus | reverse complement strand
TATGAATCACTGTCTATTATCAACTGTTGATTGTTCTGGTACTTATATGTTGATTGTTCTGGTACTTATATAGTTGATAATAGACAGTGATTCATACACAATAAATATTTCTTGTGCATGAATCACTGTCAAATGTTGATTGTTCTGGTACTTATATAGTTGATAATACTTGTGTATGAATCACTGTCTATTATCAACTATATAAGTACCAGAACAATCAACATTTATTGTTATGAATCACTGTCTATTATCAACTATACACCTGGAAAAAAGTTAAGCACCCCCGTGTTTTTTTCAAGTGATTCAGATTCA
>NW_013935000.1:0-211 GCF_000517525.1 Limulus polyphemus | reverse complement strand
TTGTGTCTTTTTATGATAGTACACAGTACAGTACACAGTATCGTTAAATCTTGTGTCTTCTTATTGACAGTACACAGTATCGTTAAATCTTGGGTCTTTTTATAGACAGTACACAGTATAGTTAGATCTTGTGTCTTCTTATTGACAGTACACAGTATCGTTAAATCTTGTGTCAGTATCGTTAAATCTTGTGTCTTCTTATTGATAGTAC
>NW_013934999.1:0-348 GCF_000517525.1 Limulus polyphemus | reverse complement strand
AATGTTATAATGTCTCAATTTTGAATTTTCTGCCGAAATAAACACTAGCCGTTATTCTTCTATTTAATAATGCTTCAAAAAGCACTTTTTTCAAGTTTCAAAAAATTGCTATTTTCACCGAAAATACCAAGGCTATAGCCTTCACTTTTGCTAAAATTTGAAAAAATTATTTTTCTTCATATTTCAATACAAAGAATGTCTTATTATTTTTCTTCATATTTTGATACAAAGAATGTCTTGATGTGCACTATTCAGAATGGACATCCTTTCATCGAAATTTCCAATATTTATTCCACAATCCTATATCAAAATATGGGAGCTTCGATTTCCCTTTTTTTTCCCTTCAGA
>NW_013934998.1:0-292 GCF_000517525.1 Limulus polyphemus | reverse complement strand
AGACTTCACTTATAGTCTATCACTTATAGTCTATCACTTATAGTCTATCACTTATAGTCTATCACTTATAGTCTATCACTTATAGTCTATCACTTATAGTCTATCACTTATATTATAGCTATCACTTAATAATCTATCACTTATAGCTATCACTTATAGCTATCACTTATAGTCTACCACTTATAGCTATCACTTATAGTCTATCACTTATAGTCTATCACTTATAGCTATCAATTATAGTCTATCAATTTAGTCTATCACTTATAGCTATCAAAGTTGATAGACTATAAGT
>NW_013934997.1:0-234 GCF_000517525.1 Limulus polyphemus | reverse complement strand
ATAACCATCGGAATCTAGAGTTACACCTAGGTGTTCATGGAGTAGTTGTACCAAGTAAGGCTAAAGATGAGTATGATGGTTATAAATTCGGTAACTATAGTTACACCTAGGTGTTTATGGAGTAGTTGTACCAAGTAAGGCTAAAAATGAGTATTATGGTGGTTCTAAATTCCTCATCTTTAGCCTTACTTGGTACAACTACTCCATGAACACCTAGGTGCAACTCTAGTTACA
>NW_013934996.1:0-265 GCF_000517525.1 Limulus polyphemus | reverse complement strand
TTCAGAGTGAATGTTAGTCAAATCTTAGTTTGTGAAAAAAATGATTCAAAATATATATATTTTTATTTTACCAGGTTCCTTATTTACTCTTTTGTTATTCATTGTTATGTACCTCTCAACTATATTTGTACAATTGTACTATTCTTTGTGCTGTTGTTTTTTTTTACCAGGTTCCTTATTTACTCTTTTATTATTCATTTTTATGTAATCAATTCCCCTGTTTCCCATTTTTTTATAACTACTTCTCAACTATATGTGTACAATT
>NW_013934995.1:0-324 GCF_000517525.1 Limulus polyphemus | reverse complement strand
TGAACAGAGATGAAAGGATGTATCCTGAATGTTAATCACTATTGCGAAATATGCAAAGGATGCCAACACCTGAAACTTAACAGACAAAGAAAGTCTACACGTAAAGGTTAAATAACAGTTATGTAATATGCAAAAGAACCTAGGGATGAAACTATGACGTCATTGCCTCCTCTCCTTACGACAGCCACGCCTATTATCTAACGGTCTAATCTGGTGCCACTTTGGGCGAGTGTGTGGGTGACATCGCTAGTAAATCATCAGATGATATCTCTACATATAATTACGTCATCAACAGTGTAGTTTTCACTTCTATAGGTAATTATA
>NW_013934994.1:0-237 GCF_000517525.1 Limulus polyphemus | reverse complement strand
TCTTCTTATTGACAGTACACAGTATCGTTAAATCTTGTGTCTTCTTATTGACAGTACACAGTATCGTTAATCAATAAGAAGACACAAGATTCCGGTACACAGTATCGTAAATCTTGTGTCTTCTTATTGACAGTACACAGTATTGTTAAATCTTTTATCTTCTTATTGACAGTACACAGTATCGTTAAATCTTGTGTCTTCTTATTGAGAAAACACAGTATTGTTAAATCTAGTGTT
>NW_013934993.1:0-401 GCF_000517525.1 Limulus polyphemus | reverse complement strand
CACAACAATAAAATGTACATTATAGAAACGTTAATAATGTACACTTACTGCACAACTGCAGCAAGTGTATATTATTAACGTTTCGATAATGTACATTTTATTGTTGTGCAGTAAGTGTACATTATTAATATTTCTAGAATGTACATTTTAATGTTGTGCAGTAAGTGTACATTATTAACATTTCTAGAATGTACATTTTTTAATGTACATTTTATTGTTGTGCAACAAGAGTACATTATTAACGTTTCTATAATGTACATTTTATTGTTGCTAGAAACGTTAATTATGTACACACCCTGCACAACAATAAAATGTACATTCTAGAAACGTTAATAATGTACACACCCTGCACAACGTACATTTTATTATTATTAACGTTTCTAGAATGTATACTTCCTGCA
>NW_013934992.1:0-240 GCF_000517525.1 Limulus polyphemus | reverse complement strand
AACTTTATAAAGTTAATAGTTTGTTGTTTAAAATGTATAGATAAATAGGTATATGTTATAACTTTATAAAGTTAATAGTTTGTTGTTTAAAATTTATGGATAAATAGGTATATGTTATCACTCTTTATAAAGTTAATAGTTTGTTGTTTAAAATGTATGGATAAATAGGTATATGTTATCACTTTAACAAACTATTAACTTTATACATTTTAAACATGGATAAATAGGTATATGTTATCC
>NW_013934991.1:0-391 GCF_000517525.1 Limulus polyphemus | reverse complement strand
AAACCGCAAGTATAATTCAAATAGAAAACAAACGAGACTGTTTACACACCGTAAAACATCGTGTGTGTCTCGTTTGTTTTCTATTTGAATTATACTTGCGGTTTGATACCTAGTGTGTTTAAACAATCTTGTTTGGTTTCTATTTGAATTATACTTGCGGTTTGATAACTAGTAAAACCATCGTGTGTGTGTGTGTAAACAGTCTCGTTTGTTTTCTATTTGAATTATACTTGCGGTTTGATACCTAGTAAAACATCGACACACGATGTTTTACTAGGTATCAAACCGCAAGTATAATTCAAATAGAAAACAAACGAGACTGTTTAAACACACACACACACGATGTTTTACTAGGTATCAAACCGCAAGTATAATTCAAATAGAAAACAAA
>NW_013934990.1:0-268 GCF_000517525.1 Limulus polyphemus | reverse complement strand
ACATTATACAGCTGGGTAGGGTTAAACAATTAGGGTGATATCTAGGGTGAATCAATGAATCAAGTGGCTACCCAGCTGTTTAATGTTATCAGCGTAGTTGTTTAACTGAATCAAGTGGTAGGAATTGATTCACCCACATTATACAGCTGGGTAGATCTAAACAACTAGGGTGATACCAATTGATTCATTGATTCACCCACATTAAACAGCTGGGTAGAGTTAAACAACTAGGGTGATACCTACCACTTGATTTATTGATTCACCCACA
>NW_013934989.1:0-378 GCF_000517525.1 Limulus polyphemus | reverse complement strand
ACAGTACACAGTTTTGTTAAATCTTGTGTGTTGTTTTTGATAATACACAGTATTGTTATATCTTGTGTCTTCTTATTGACATTACACAGTATTGTTAAATCTTGGAAGACACAAGATAGGCCACAAGATTTAACGAAACTGTGTACTGTCAATAAGAAGACAAAATATTTAACAATACTGTGTACTGTCAATAAGAAGACACAAGATTTAACAATACTGTGTAATGTCAATAAGAGTAAACACTATTTTTATATATTTTGTCTTCTTATTGACAGTACACAGTTTCGTTAAATCTTGTGGCCTGTTATTGATAGTACACAGTATCGTTAAATCTTATGGCTTGTTATTGATAGTACACAGTATTGTTAAATCTTGTGT
>NW_013934988.1:0-336 GCF_000517525.1 Limulus polyphemus | reverse complement strand
AACCCAAGATATTTGTATGATGTACAGCTGAAGGATCAATAGTTAGGGTAATATAACCCAAGATATTTGTATGATGTACAGCTGAAGAATCAATAGTTAGGGTAATATAACCCGAGATGTTTGTATGATGTACAGCTGAAGGATCAATAGTTAGGGTAATATAACCCAAGAACAAATAATGATGTACAGCTGAAGGAATCAATAGTTAGGGTAATATAACCCAAGATGTTTGTATGATGTACAGCTGAAGAATCAATAATTAGGGTAATATAACCCAAGATATTTGTATCATGTACAGCTGAAGAATCAATAGTTAGGGTAATATAACCCAAGATA
>NW_013934987.1:0-235 GCF_000517525.1 Limulus polyphemus | reverse complement strand
TTTGTTTTAAAGGAGTTATGGAACGTTTTGCGTTTTGTACCAGTACTTCGTTCCATTTGGACGGATCAACGAACGTTACTGAAAAAATTTCGAGAATAAAAGGAGTTATGGAACGTTTTGCATTTTGTACCAGTACTTCATTCCATTTGGACGGATCTTCTCGAAATTTTTTCAGTAACGTTCGTTGCATACTTGCGTCTTACATGCAAAATTCTAGCCTTCTATTATAATTTTT
>NW_013934986.1:0-220 GCF_000517525.1 Limulus polyphemus | reverse complement strand
CACAGCCATACGATACCATACACTGTATCAAACCTGAGTTTGTATGTAACGTATGGTATCGTATGGCTGTGTTGTTATTGTATCAAACCTGAGTTTGTATGTAACAACAACACAGCCATACGATACCATACATTGTATCAAACCTGAGTTTGTATGTAACAACAACACAGCCATACAATACCATACATTGTATCAAACCTGAGTTTGTATGTAACAACAA
>NW_013934985.1:0-277 GCF_000517525.1 Limulus polyphemus | reverse complement strand
AAGTTAAAGGAGAAATTATCTTAGTGGGTGAAACTTTAAATACCATCAGACATTGTTTGTTTTCACCCATTAAGATAATTTCTCCTTTAACTTAGTTTTCCCTTCTAAGACTAGTCCTACTTTAAATACCATCAGACATTGTTTTCACCCACTAAGATAATTTCTCCTTTAACTTAGTTTTCCCTTCTAAGACTAGTCCTACCTACTTTAAATACCATCAGACATTTTCCCTTCTAAGACTAGTAAGTTAAAGGAGAAATTATCTTAGTGGGTGAAA
>NW_013934984.1:0-342 GCF_000517525.1 Limulus polyphemus | reverse complement strand
CCTTCAGGTATATAAAGAAAAGAAGGGCCCTTAAATATAAGATGATTTGGGTTGAATAAGATGGGGGTGATCTGTTACGTCATGTAATAAGAAAATAAACCCCACCTTTTGGATTATGTTTACTCTGAATGAACAAAAGTTCTATTTTATTTAGCTTTTGACGCGACATAATATTTTTGAGACATTATAACATTAACTTTTGAATTTTCTGCCGAAATAAACACTAGCCGTTATTCTTCTTCTAATTGTGCTTCAAAAAAGCACTGTTTTTCAAGTTTCAAAAAATTGATATTTTCGCAGAAAATACCAAGGCTATAGCCTTCAGTTTTTGCTAAAATTTTG
>NW_013934983.1:0-298 GCF_000517525.1 Limulus polyphemus | reverse complement strand
TTAGGTTAGCCAGACACAGCTGCTTACTCAAAAAATGTATATATAACACTTCTCATAACCAACACTTTACTACAATATTAGTTCAGGTTAGGTTAGGTTAGGTTAACCTGACACACCTGCTTAATCAAAAAATGTATATATAACATTTCTCATAACCAACACTTTACTACAATATTAGTTCAGGTTAGGTTAGGTTAGCCTGACACAACTGCTTAATCAAAAAATGTATATATAACATTTTCTCATAACCAACACTTTACTACAATATTAGTTCAGGTTTAGGTTAGGTTAGGTTAGG
>NW_013934982.1:0-203 GCF_000517525.1 Limulus polyphemus | reverse complement strand
CTACATTACCTGACTTTTGTGTGTATCAAGTTTCACTATAGAATATCTACATTACCTGACTTTTGTGTGTGTCAAGTTTCACTATAGAATATCTACATTACTTGACTTTTGTGTGTATCTTCGCCATCTCATGTTTCGCTATAGAATATCTAAATAACCTGACTTTTGTGTGTATCAAGTTTCACTATAGAATATCTACATTA
>NW_013934981.1:0-371 GCF_000517525.1 Limulus polyphemus | reverse complement strand
AAAGCTAAAAATGAGTATGGTGGTTATTAAATTTGGTAACTAGAGTAACACCTACATGTTCGTGGAGTAGTTGTACCAAGTAAGGCTAAAGATGAATATGGTGATTATAACCTAGATGTAATTCTAGTTACCTAACTCCACGAACACCTAGGTGTAACTCTAGTTACCGAATTTGTAACCACCATACTTATCGTTAGTTTTATTTGGTACAACAACTCCACGAATATTGTTATACCAAATAACGCTAAAGATGAGTATGGGGGTTATAAATTCGGTAACCAGAGTTAAACCTAAGTGTTCATGGCGTAATTGTTCAGAGTAAGGCTAAAGATGAGTATGGTGGTTATAAATTGGTAACTAGAGTAACACCT
>NW_013934980.1:0-243 GCF_000517525.1 Limulus polyphemus | reverse complement strand
GTGTAACTAGAGTTACACCTAGGTGTTCGTGGAGTAGTTGTACCAAGGGTGTAAGTCTAGTTACCGAATTTATAACCACCATACTCATCTTTAGCCTTATACGTGTTTGTGGAGCTGTTGTACCAAATAACGCTAAAGATGAGTATGGTGGTTATAAATTCGATAATTAGAGTTACACATAGGTATTCGTGGAGTTGTTTTACCAAATAACGCTACAGATGAGTGTGGTGGTTACAAATTCGG
>NW_013934979.1:0-219 GCF_000517525.1 Limulus polyphemus | reverse complement strand
GTTTTAATATGGACATTTGCTGTAAGCTAAATTGTCCATATTAAAACAGCCTGGATTATGGTGGTAAAACCTGCTAAATGTAGAGCAGGTTTTACCACCATAATCCAGGCTGTTTTAATATGGACAATTTAGGTTACAGCAAATGTAGAGCAGGTTTTACCACCATAATCCAGGCTGTTTTAATGTGGACAATTTAGCTTACAGCAAATGTAGAACAGG
>NW_013934978.1:0-280 GCF_000517525.1 Limulus polyphemus | reverse complement strand
CAACGTTTGTCCATATAAACTTATACACCTATTGGTTCGCTTTATGGACAAACATTGGGATTAAACTTATACACCTATTGGTTCGCTTATTTCAACGTTTGTCCATATAAACTTATACACCTATTGGTTCGCTTATCCAATGTTTGTCCATGTAAACTTATACACCTATTGGTTCGCTTATCCCAATGTTTGTCCATATAAACTTATACACCTATTGGTTCGCTTATCCCAATGTTTGTCCATATAAATTTATACACCTATTGGTTCGCTTATCCCAATG
>NW_013934977.1:0-226 GCF_000517525.1 Limulus polyphemus | reverse complement strand
ATAGCTAGTAACTCCTGCTGGGTACATTATATTACCTAGCTAGTAACTCCTGCTGGGTACATTATATTACATAGCTAGTAACTCCTGCTGGGTACATTATATTACCTAGCTAGTAACTCCTGCTGGGTACATTATATTACATAGCTAGTAACTCCTGCTGGGTACATTATATTACATAGCTAGTAACTCCTGCTGGGTACATTATATTACATAGCTAGTAACTCCT
>NW_013934976.1:0-386 GCF_000517525.1 Limulus polyphemus | reverse complement strand
TCCAGAGTGAAAACAATCCAATAGTTGGAGCTTATTTTATAAGAATAGGATATGACCTTTTCGAAGCTGGTATTTTGTTTGAATAATCTTATTTTTAAAGCTATTCTTTGTTTACAATATGATTGTACACCCAAAAAAAGAGTAAAATCGAAGCTAGTTATTTCATAATCTGTGATCAATATTTCGGCATCTGACGTAAGACTTTCGAAATGGATATCCTTTAACGAAATTTCCCAATACACATCTTTGTCATGAAATATGAGGCAAAACAATTTTTTTCAAAATTTGGGGAAAATCATGAGCTATAGCCTTGGGTTTTTGGTAAAATATGATTTTTTTGGGAAATATGAAAAACGTGTTTTCTTGTTACAAAATTAAACGAAAAA
>NW_013934975.1:0-213 GCF_000517525.1 Limulus polyphemus | reverse complement strand
TTAATATAGTGACAGCGTTAATTAATCTCTTGAAGAATTAATAAGTAACTAGTTGAATGTGTTGGTAGATAGTCTGTTGAAGGTTAACTAACATCTTAGTGGTTATTAATTAATTGACTAGTGAGTAGTCCTCTGAACTGTTGTCATAAAAATTCAATAATCTCATGAAGGTTATCGTATAAAATTATCAAGGAACTAACTTATTATTAATAT
>NW_013934974.1:0-382 GCF_000517525.1 Limulus polyphemus | reverse complement strand
AAGATTTATAATACTGTGTACTATCAATAAGAACACACAAGATTTAACGATAATGTGTACTCTCAGTAAGAAAACACAAGATTTAACGATACTGTGTACTATCAATAAGAAGACACAAGATTTACCGACACTGTGTCCTCACAGTATCGTTAAATCTTGTGTCTTCTTATTGACTACTTTCAACAAGAAGACACAAGATTCAACGATAATGTGTACTGTCAGTAAAAAAAACACAAGATTTGTCAATAAGAAGACACAAGATTTAACGATACTGTGTACTGTCAAAAAGGAGACACAAGATTTAACGATAATGTGTACTGTCAATAAGAAGACACAAGATTTAACGATACTGTGTACTGTCGATAAGAAGACACAATATTCA
>NW_013934973.1:0-270 GCF_000517525.1 Limulus polyphemus | reverse complement strand
TATAGTTCACACTAAATGTAGATATTTGTGAAGAATACACGTATAGTTCACACTTAATGTAGATATTTGGTGTGAACTATACGTGTATTCTTCACAAATATCTACATTTAGTGTGAACTATACGTTTAATGTAAATATTTGTGAAGCGTACACGTATAGTTCACACTAAATGTAGATATTTGTGAAGAATACACGTATAGTTCACACTTAATGTAGATATTTATGAAGAATACATGTATAGTTCACACTAAATGTACATATTTGTGAAGC
>NW_013934972.1:0-398 GCF_000517525.1 Limulus polyphemus | reverse complement strand
TTTATGTTTTAATGTTTCTTCTTCGCGTTTTATAATAGCAAAGGAACCTAACTGTTGTTTTTTTGTGAAGAAGAAACATTAAAACATGGGAAGAAGAACCAGTAAAACATAAAAAACAACAGTTAGGTTCCTTTGCTATTATAAATAATTTATAATATAAAAATCAACAGTAAGGTTCCTTTGCTATTATACAATAGGAAGAAGAGCCATTAAAATATAAAAATCAACAGTTAGGTTACTCTGCTATTATACTGGCTCTTCTTCCCATTGTATAATAGACAGAGGAACCCAACTGTGATTTTTATATTTTAATGGCTCTTCTTCCCATTGTATAATAGCAGAGTAACCTAACTGTTGATTTTTATATTTTAATGGCTCTTCTTCCCATTGTATAATAG
>NW_013934971.1:0-334 GCF_000517525.1 Limulus polyphemus | reverse complement strand
CTCAGCCAGTCTTTTCCATCATGTCTAACAATTAAAAAACAACAAAGATGCAAGTCGAGTTGAAGGAACGGCACATTTATCAATTCTTCCCTCAGCCAGTCTTTTCCATCATGTCTAACAATTTAAAAAAAACAAAGATGGGAGTCGAGTTGAAGGAACGGCACGTTTATCAATTCTTCCCTCAGCCCGTCTTTTCCATCATGTCTAACAATTAAAAAACAACAAAGATGCGAGTCGAGTTGAAGGAACGCCACGTTTATCAATTCTTCCTTCAGCCAGTCTTTTCCATCATGTCTAACAATTAAAAAACAACAAATATGGGAGTCGAGTTGAA
>NW_013934970.1:0-288 GCF_000517525.1 Limulus polyphemus | reverse complement strand
CTAGTCATCTCTAACAACTTAGTCGGCCCTCCTTTATACTATGTAATCTAGTCATCTCTAACAACTTAGTCTGTCCCTCCTTTATACTATGTAATCTAGTCATCAACTTAGTCTGGCCCTCCTTTATACTATGTAATCTAGTCATCAACTTAGTCTGGCCCTCCTTTATACTATGTAATAAAGTTATCTCTAACAACTAGTCAGGCCTTCCTTTATACTATGTAATATAGTTATCTCTAACAACTTAGTCAGGCCCTCCTTTATACTATGTAATAAAGTTATCTCTAA
>NW_013934969.1:0-207 GCF_000517525.1 Limulus polyphemus | reverse complement strand
AAGGGAGTTATTGAAGGTTCATGTAAATGGGACTAAGTACTGGTACAAAACGCAAAACCTTCTATTTTGAATTTTTTTATTAAGGTTCGCTGTAACATTGCGCGTTTACTTACAAAATTCTAGATTATTAGTTTTAGTTTTACGATTTTTGTGGTCGTTTTATGTTACTCTTTTTATGGCTTCTTGAAATCGTATGTGTACCACACT
>NW_013934968.1:0-347 GCF_000517525.1 Limulus polyphemus | reverse complement strand
TTGTCTCTTCTTATTGACAGTACACAGTATTGTTAAATCTTGTGTCTTCTTATTGACAGTATACATTATCGTTGAATCTTGTGTCTTCTTATTGACAGTACACAGTATCGTTAAATCTTGTGTCTTCTTATTGACAGTACAACGATACTGTTCCTGTCAATAAGAAGACACAAGATTTTCACATTTTTGTTAAATCTTGTGTTTTCTTATTGATAGTACACATGTACTGTTAGTAAGAAAACACAAGATTTAACAATAATATGTCCTGTCAATAAGAAGACAGAAGATTTAACGATACTGTGTACTGTCAATAAGAAGACACAATATTCAACGATAACATTATCGTT
>NW_013934967.1:0-675 GCF_000517525.1 Limulus polyphemus | reverse complement strand
CACCAGCTATATTACTATATGGAACCTTTATTCGATATAGCCAATACCACACCAGTTATATTAATATATGGAACCTATGTTTTGGTAGTCAGCACCACACCATCTATATTACTTTATGGAACCTTACTCGATATAGCCAATACAAAGTAATATAACTGGTGTTCCATATAGTAATATAACTGGTGTGGTACTTACTACCTGGATGAGGGTTCCATATAGTAATATAACTGGTGTGGTATTGGCTATATCGAGTAAGATTCCATATAGTAATATAGCTCAGTAGGTTTCCATATAGTAATATGTGGTACTGTTTACCTGGTTCCATATAGTAATATAACTGGTGTGGTACTTACTACCTGGATGAGGGTTCCATATAGTAATATAACTGGTGTGGTATTGGCTATATCGAGTAAGATTCCATATAGTAATATAGCTCCCCTCCTACAGATAGTCAGTACCACATCAGCTACCATATAGTAATATAGCTGGTGTAGTGCTGACTACCTGGATGAGGGTTCCGTATAGTAATACACCAGCTATATTACTATATGGAACCTTTATTCGATATAGCCAATACCACACCAGTTATATTAATATATGGAACCTATGTTTTGGTAGTCAGCACCACACCATCTATATTACTTTATGGAACCTTACTCGATATAGCCAATACAA
>NW_013934966.1:0-217 GCF_000517525.1 Limulus polyphemus | reverse complement strand
AGCCTCTTGGTAATCTCTGAAGTTGGTAACCATCCGATGGTAACAAAGTCCAACAGTCTAGCAGGTGTGGCCACAACTAAAGGACAACCTCTTGGTAATCTCTGAAGTTGGTAACCACCCGATGGTAACAAAGTCCAACAGTCTAGCAGGTATGCCACAACTAAAGGACAACCTCTTGGTAATCTCTGAAGTTGGTAACCATCCGATGGTAACAAAG
>NW_013934965.1:0-341 GCF_000517525.1 Limulus polyphemus | reverse complement strand
GATTTAACGATACTGTGTACTGTCAATAAGAAGACACAAGATTTACGATACTGTGTACTGACAATAACAAGACAAAAGATATAAGAATACTTAGTGATAGTACACATAAAATCTTGTGGCTTTCTTGTTTCTTGTTATCGACAGTACACAGTATTGTTAAATCTTGTGTCTTCTTATTGAACGTACACACTATCTAATTTAATAATAGTGTGTACTATCACTAACAAGCCACAAGAATTAACAATAATGCGTACTATCACTAACAAGCCAAAAGATTTAAAGATGTTGTGTACTCTCAATAAGAAGACACAATATTTAACGATAGTGTGTACTGTCAATAA
>NW_013934964.1:0-276 GCF_000517525.1 Limulus polyphemus | reverse complement strand
CTCATTCACAGTACTCTATACTCTCAGGATTATTCAGGGTCTAACACTTCTCATTCACAGTACTCTATACTCTAAGGATTATTTAGGGTTTAACACTTCTCATTCACAGTACTCTATACTCTCAGGATTGTTTCAGGGTCTAACTTCTCATTCACAGTACTCTATACTCTCAGAATTATTCAGGGTCCAACTTCTCATTCACAGTACTCTCAGGGTTGTTCAGGGTCTAACTTCTCATTCACAGTACTCTCAGAATTATTCAGGGTCTAACTTCTC
>NW_013934963.1:0-386 GCF_000517525.1 Limulus polyphemus | reverse complement strand
TGTCAACTTCTGGTTGGTTATAATAATGAAAGTTTAAAAATGTGCTATTTCAAACTTCTTTATATCTAATGTAATTTGAAATTAATATATCCGTCGTAAAAAAACTTACAAATTTTTTACAGGTTATCAACTGTCACACGTAAAACTATATTTCGTTCAGTAAACGTTAAGACAATGGCATGTAAGAAATTAATTATCCGTATAACAATAATACATAACTGTAAGTGCCATTGTCTTAACGCCGGAACTCCAAATAAATCCAAAGTAGAAAAGTACAGAAATTCGTTTTGGATTTTACTAAACGCAGCTGACACAGAAGGAACTAAAATGTTGTTATGGACTAGTTATTATATACAAAATATATTTTTTATACTGGAATATAACAA
>NW_013934962.1:0-422 GCF_000517525.1 Limulus polyphemus | reverse complement strand
AACACATTGGCTGCAGACTAATGTCAACAGTGGGTCATAGAACGATATTTGTTATTGGATCTATTTAATCCACTCGGACTTGAGGAAACCAATGAAGATATGTTGTAAATAGATGAGTTAATAAACACATTGTCTGCAGAATAAATAGTATCGTTCTATGACCCACTGTTGACATCCAGTTTGTTAATTAACTCATATATTTACAACATATCTACATGTGTTTGTATAAGACCGACTGGATTAAATAGGACCCAATAGCTAGTATGGTTCGTTTGTTTAACACCGACTACTTGTAGATATGTAGTAAATATATGAGTTAATAAACACATTGGTTGCAGATTAAAATCAAGAGTGGGTGATAGAACGATACTAGCTATTGGGTCCTATTTAATCCTGTCAGACTTAAGGAAACACATGTAGAT
>NW_013934961.1:0-203 GCF_000517525.1 Limulus polyphemus | reverse complement strand
CTAACTGATTAAACATCAAATACATCAGTCCATGTCAAGTAATCTAACTGATTAAACAGATCAAATACATCAATCCATGTCAAGTAATCTAACTGATTAAACATCAAATACATCAGTCCATGTCAAGTAATGTAACTGATTAAACATCAAATACATCAGTCCATGTCAAGTAATCTAACTGATTAAACATCAAATACATCAGT
>NW_013934960.1:0-254 GCF_000517525.1 Limulus polyphemus | reverse complement strand
ATATTGTGGTGACTCATCCTCTAAACGTGTCTAACACACCACAATACTCATCCGCTAAATTGTGGTGATTTAGACATGTTTAGAGGATGAGTATTGTGGTGTGTTAGACACGAGTATTGTGGTGTGTTCATCCTCTAAACGTGTCTAACACACCACAATACACATCCTCTAAACGTGTCTAGCATACCACAATGCTCATCCTCTAAACATGTCTAACACACCACAATACTCATCCTCTAAATGTATTTAACCAA
>NW_013934959.1:0-385 GCF_000517525.1 Limulus polyphemus | reverse complement strand
TAAATGTGCTCTCAGAGGAACACCACATCGTTTATCCAAATACTGGTTAAATATCTGTCAATAAATGTACTTTCAGAATAACACCACATTGTTTATATAACACTGGTTAAATATCTGTCATTAAATGTGCTTATCACATTGTTTATCTAAATACTGGTTAAATATCTGTCACCACATCATTTATCTAAATACTGGTTAAATATCTGTCAATAAATGTGCTCTTAGTGTAACACTATATCGACTACATCGTTTATCTAAATACTGGTTAAATACCTGTCAATAAATGTGATCTTAGTGTAACACCACATCGTTTATCTAAATACTGGTTAAATATCTGTCAATAAATGTGCTCTTAGTGTAACACCACATCGTTTATCTAAGTACT
>NW_013934958.1:0-248 GCF_000517525.1 Limulus polyphemus | reverse complement strand
CATAACCCATGACTAGGATTCCTGGGTTATGTTACATAACCCATGACTAGGATTCCTGGGTTATGTTACATAACCCATGACTAGGATTCCTGGGTTATGTTACATAACCCATGACTAGGATTCCTGGAGTTTACTTACAAAATTCTAGATTATTAGTTTTAGTTTTACGATTTTTGTGGTCGTTTTATCTTACTCTTTTTATGGCTTCTTGAAATCGTATGTGTACTGCACTGAAGCTTTTTGTTACC
>NW_013934957.1:0-208 GCF_000517525.1 Limulus polyphemus | reverse complement strand
GGAATTTTGTTTGAATGATAATATTCTTAAAGCTCTTCTTTGTTTATAATATAATTGAAGACTCTATTTTGAAAGTCTTACATAAAGAGCATCTTTGTATTCAAATATGAAGAAAAACAATTTTTTTCAAATTTGAGAAAAACATGGGTGAAAATATGAATTTCTTTTGGAAAATGGAAAAAAGTGTTTTTTTTACCCAAAATTAATA
>NW_013934956.1:0-279 GCF_000517525.1 Limulus polyphemus | reverse complement strand
AACATGAACCTAGAGATTTGCATGTAAGTACGCAAGTACGCAACGAACGTTCATAAAAAAATTCGAGAAGATTAGACCAAATGGAACGAAGTACTGGTACAAAACGCAAAACCTTCCATAACTCCCTCAAAACGAATAGTAGAAATGGTCCTGAATTCATTATTATTCACCAAATCTGTTATGTAGGTACACTCTATCGTTGCGCAGTTACATGAAGAGTTTCACCATAAAATGTACCTACATACCTTGATTGTTCTTAACCAAATTTTTCAGGACCCT
>NW_013934955.1:0-244 GCF_000517525.1 Limulus polyphemus | reverse complement strand
TTATGACAGTTCCTTAAAACTATAAACACATAACTGGGGTTATGACAGTTCCTTAAAACTAATAACACATAACTAGGGATTATGACAGTTACTCAAAACTAAGAATACATTAAGACTAGGGGTTATGACAGTTCCTAAAACCAACAACTTAGGACACCAGACAGACAGAAAGACAATATTGGTTCAGCTAGTTCCCCACAACAACTTAGGACACCAGACAGACAGAAAGACAATATTGGTTCAG
>NW_013934954.1:0-223 GCF_000517525.1 Limulus polyphemus | reverse complement strand
GTTGACATTGATAAGGTTCCTTTTAGTTCGTTTTCCACTAGATTTTATTGACTTTTAAAACATGTTTTAGTTTCTTCCACTCGATTTGTCGACTTTCATAACTGTCTTTTAGGCCTTCTTAGACTAGATATTTTCGACTTTGATAGCGATATCGGTATTTTTAGTTGTTCTTAAACTATATTTTAATGACTTTCATAATGGTATTTTTAATCCTTCTTAAACT
>NW_013934953.1:0-283 GCF_000517525.1 Limulus polyphemus | reverse complement strand
AAAGAATTCATTACACTACACCATAAAGATTAACGACACCACGCCATAAAAATAACTACACCACATCATTATGAAATCATTACCCCACACCATAAAAAATAACTATACCACATCATAAATAAATCATTACACCACACCACCATAAAGAAATCATTACACCACACCATAAAGAAATCATTACACTATACCATAAATCAATCATTACACTATACCATAAATCAATCATTATACTATACCATAAATCAATCATTACACTATACCATAAAGAAATCATTACACCACA
>NW_013934952.1:0-327 GCF_000517525.1 Limulus polyphemus | reverse complement strand
AACTCCACGAACACCTAGGTGTAACTCTAGTTACCGAATTTGTTGTGCCAAGTAAGGCTAAAGAAGAGTATGGTGGTTATCTAGAGTTACACCTATGTGTTCATGGAGTATTTCGGAATTTATAAGCATCATACTCATCTTTAGCCTAACTTGGTACAACTACTCCATAATCACCTAGGTGTAACTCTAGTTACCGAATTTATAACCATCATACTCATCTTTAGCTTTACTTGGTACTAGTACTCCATGAACACAAAATTCTGTAACTAGAGTTACACCTAACAACCACCATACTCATCTTTAGCCTTACTTGGTACAACTACTCCA
>NW_013934951.1:0-249 GCF_000517525.1 Limulus polyphemus | reverse complement strand
AATTGTCTTCCTCTAGATAAATACATACACAGTAAATACTGTACAATTGTCTTCCTCTAGAGACTGTGTATGCAGTATTTAAATACTAGAAGAAGACAATTGTAATACTGTGTATGTATTTAAATACTGTACAATTGTCTTCCTCTAGAGACTGTGTATGTATTTAAATACTGTACAATTGTCTTCCTGTAGATACTGTGTATGTATTTAAATACTGTACAATTGTCTTCCTCTAGATACTGTGTATGT
>NW_013934950.1:0-458 GCF_000517525.1 Limulus polyphemus | reverse complement strand
TCTTATATTATTCCCGGAGGCGTTCCGCAGAGGCGTAAGGTACCGCCGTCGAGATCGGGTCCGTGGAAAATTCTCCGATAGTCGGTAACGTTCTTTCGTCTGCTACCGACTATCGGGATCGGGTCCGTGGAAAATTCTCCGATAGTCGGTAACGTTCTTTCGTGTTCGACGGCGGTACCTTCGCCGCAGAGGAACGCCTCTAATATAAGAGGGAAACTAAAGTTAGGGTCATCCCTCTCAAAAGTACGGGGTACGGTCTCCGCTTCAGATACGCGGAAAGCCTCGGCATTGAACGCCAACCACCGGTCGAGGTATCGCCGACGGAACCTCGGCCGCGTTCCCGGGGGAACAAGTTAAACGCGGTAGCACACGAAAGAACGTTACCGACTATCGGAGAATTTTCCACGGACCAGATCTCGACGGCGGTACCTTTCGCCTCTGCAGAACGCCTCCGGGAA
>NW_013934949.1:0-206 GCF_000517525.1 Limulus polyphemus | reverse complement strand
GACACATACAGTGCCCCCCAGTGACACAGCTGTATGTCTGCGGACTTACAACGCTAGAATCCGGGTTTCGATACCCGTGGTGGGCAGAGCACAGATAGCCCATTGTGTAGCTTTGTGCTTAACTTCAAACAAAATCCAAAAATCCACATACAGTACATGACTATAGGTTTAAATTGCCCTTAAAAGAACTATATCATGCAATGATT
>NW_013934948.1:0-366 GCF_000517525.1 Limulus polyphemus | reverse complement strand
ATTCTACTCGATCACAAGGAACTCAAGAATGGAAATGATTCTACTCGTTCACAAGGAAACTCAGAATGGAAATGATTCTACTCGTTCACAAGGAAACTCAGAATGGAAATGATTCTACTCGTTCACAAGGAAATTCAGAATGGAAATGATTCTACTCGTGATTCTACTCTTTCCTTGTGAACGCGTATAATCATTTCCATTCTGAGTTTCCTTGTGATCCTCAGAATGGAAATGATTCTACTCGATCACAAGGAAACTCAGAATGGCATTGATTATACGCGTTCACAAGGAAACTCAGAATGGAAATGATTCTACTCGTTCACGAGGAAACTCAGAATGGAAATGATTCTACTCGTTCACAAGAAA
>NW_013934947.1:0-239 GCF_000517525.1 Limulus polyphemus | reverse complement strand
GTGACATAATGTTTTCGTCAATACTATAATGTCTCAATATTGAGTTTTCCGACGAAATAAGCACTATCGGATGTTTTTCTATTAATTTACGTCAAAAACACTTTGTCCGTTGCCGAAAAAATTCATATTTTCACCAAAAATCTGGCATCTTTGTATTGAAATATGAAGAAAAACAATTTTTTTCAAAATTTGTGAAAAATTATGGGCCCCTTGATGTAAAACTTTCAAAATAGAGATCC
>NW_013934946.1:0-327 GCF_000517525.1 Limulus polyphemus | reverse complement strand
AAGGGAGTAGTTGTACCAAGTAACGCTAAAGACGATTATGTTTGTTACAAATTCGGTAACTAGAGTTACACCTAGGTGTTCGTGGAGTTGTTGTACCAAATAACGCTAACGATGAGTATGGTGGTTATAAATTCGGTAACAAGTTACTTGGTACACCAACTCCACGAACACCTAGGTGAAACTTTATACCAAATAACGCTAAAGATGAGTATAGGGGTTATACATTCGGTAACTAGAGATACACCTAGGTGTTCATGGAGTAGTTGTACCAACTAAGGCTAAAGATGAGTATGGTGGTTATAAATTCGGTAACTATAGTTACACCTA
>NW_013934945.1:0-366 GCF_000517525.1 Limulus polyphemus | reverse complement strand
CACTTTACTAATCACATAGCTTATGAATATTGGTGTCAATTTACTAAACACCTAGTTTATGAATATTGGTGTCACTTTACTACTCTCATAGTTTATGAATATTGGTGTCACTTTACTAATCACATAGCTTATGAATATTGGTGTCAAAGTGACACCAATATTCATAAACTATATGTTTAGTAAAGTGACACAAATATTCATAAACTAAGTGAGTAGTAAAGTATTAATCACGTAGTTTATGTATATTGGTGTCACTTTACTACTCACGTAGTTTATGAATATTGGTGTCACTTTACTACTCACGTAGTTTATGAATATTGGTGTCACTTTGCTAAACACATAGCTTATGAATATTGGTGTCACTTT
>NW_013934944.1:0-521 GCF_000517525.1 Limulus polyphemus | reverse complement strand
ATAGTACACAGTATCGTTAAATCTTGTGCCTTCTTATTGACAGTACACAGTATCGATAAATCTTGTGCTTTCTTATTGACAGTACAGAGTATCGTTAAATCTTGTGTCTTCTTATTGACAGTAAACAGTATCGATAAATCTTGTGATTGTCAATAATAAGACACAATATTCAACGATAATGTGTACTGTCAGTAAGAAAACACAAGATTTAACAATAATGTGTCCTGTCAATAAGAAGAATTTAACGATTCTGTGTGAAGACACAAGATTTAACGATACTGTGTACTGTCAATAAGAAGACACAAGTGATTGACAGTTACTGTCAATAAGAAGGCACAAGATTTAACGATACTGTGTACTGTCGTGTGTCCTGTCAATAAGGAGACACAAGATTTAACGATACTGTGGTAAGAAAACACAAGATTTAACAATACTTATTGACAGAACACAGTATCATTAAATCTTGTGTCTTCTTATTGACAGTACACAGTATCGTTAAATCTTGTGTCTTCTTATTGACA
>NW_013934943.1:0-241 GCF_000517525.1 Limulus polyphemus | reverse complement strand
ATACGTACATTAACGTTGCTAGATTATTCTTTGGTTATGTCATACGTACATTAACGTTGCTAGATTATTCTTTGGTTATGTCATACGTACATTAACGTTGCTAGATTATTCTTTGGTTATGTCATACGCACATTAACGTTGCTAGGTTATTCTTTGGTTATGTCATACGTACATTAACGTTGCTAGATTATACTTTGGTTATGCCATACGTACAATAACGTTGCTAGATTATTCTTTGGTT
>NW_013934942.1:0-309 GCF_000517525.1 Limulus polyphemus | reverse complement strand
CCTTACTTGGTACAACTACTCCATCAACACCTAAGTAACTAGAGTTACACCAGTATGGTGGTTATAAATTCTAAATATAGAGTAGTTGTACCAAGTAAGTCTAAAATGACCTAGATGTAAAAAGGCTAAAGATGAGTATGTTGGATATAAATTCGGTAACTATAACTTTGTAGAACTACTCCATGAACACCTAGATGTAACTATAGTTACCGAATGTGTAACCCCATACTCATCTTTAGCGTTATTTGGTACAACAACTCCACGAACACGTAGGTGTAACTCTAGTTACCGAATTTATAACCACCACAC
>NW_013934941.1:0-254 GCF_000517525.1 Limulus polyphemus | reverse complement strand
CATTAGGAAACAAACATTAATGAAGGAGCCTTCATCAGGAAGAAACATTCATTAGGAAACAAACATTAATGAAGGAGCCTTCATTAGGAAGAAACATTCATTAGGAAACAAACATTAATGAAGGAGCCTTCATTAGGAAGAAACATTCATTAGGAAACAAACATTAATGAAGGAGCCTTCATCAGGAAGAAACATTCATTAGGAAACAAACATTAATGAAGGAGCCTTCATTAGGAAGAAACATTCATTAGGAA
>NW_013934940.1:0-292 GCF_000517525.1 Limulus polyphemus | reverse complement strand
TTCAGGACCCCGATTTCTTGTTACCAGAAGAAACAATGTGTAACAAAAAGCTTCAGTGCAGTACACATACACTTTCAAGAAGCCATAAAAAGAGTAACATAAAACGACCATAAAAATCGTAAAACTAAAACTAATAATCTAGAATTTTGTAAGTAAACGCGCAAAATATCGGCAAGTTTCACCTTCGTACGATGCGTTTTAAGGGAGTTATTGAAGGTTTTGCTTTTTGTACCAGTACTTAGTCCCATTTAGATGAATATTTTTGAATTTTTTTATTAAGATTCATCTAAAT
>NW_013934939.1:0-377 GCF_000517525.1 Limulus polyphemus | reverse complement strand
ACAGTACACAGTTTTGTTAAATCTTGTGTCTTCTTATTGAAAGTACAAAGTATCGTTAAATCTTGTGTCTTCTTATTGACAGTACACAGTATCGTTAAATCTTGTGTCTTCTTATTGACAGTACACAAGAAGACACAATATTCACGATAATGTGTACTGTCAGTAAGAAAACACAAGATTTAACAATAAAAGAATTAACGATACTGTGTACTTTCAATAAGAAGAAACACTATTTAACTTGTTTTCTTACTGACAGTACACATTATATATAATCTTGTGTGTTGTTATGGACAGTACACTGTATAGTTAAATCTTGTGTTTTCTTCTTGAAAATACACAGTATCTTTAAATCTTGTGTCTTCTTATTGACAGTACAC
>NW_013934938.1:0-284 GCF_000517525.1 Limulus polyphemus | reverse complement strand
CTTAGTGTTTTTGTGTACTGTCAATAAGTTAACGATACTATCTTATGTCTTCTTTTTGAAAGTACACAGTATCGTTAAATCTTGTGTCTTCTTAGTGACCATAACGATACTGTGTACTATCTTGTGTCTTCAATAAGAACAGTTTACAGTATTGTTAAATCTTGTGTCTTCTTATTGAAAGTACACAGTATTGTTAAATCTTGTGTCTTCTTATTGATAGTACACAGTATCGTTAAATCTTTTGTCTTCTTATTGAAAGTACACTGTATCGTTAAATATTATGT
>NW_013934937.1:0-236 GCF_000517525.1 Limulus polyphemus | reverse complement strand
GGTATATGATTATATTTTTTTTTTATGTAGTTTTGTACTTAGTGTCCGTGTATAAAACATATGTCGTCACTTAGTTTTAACTTCACAAAACTTCAATAGCTGGACCCCTGGACTTCAGTAACAGTGTGTCCTCTTGCAATTTTATCTCAAATGGTATCTCTGTGACTTTGATTATTTACAGGTGTATTGTCATTGTATATTATAATTATTTACATCCATGAAATTGATAGCCTTGT
>NW_013934936.1:0-214 GCF_000517525.1 Limulus polyphemus | reverse complement strand
ACTATCAATAACAGGCCACAAGATTTAACAATACTGTGTACTGTCAATAAGAAGACACAAGATTTAACGAAGACACAAGATTTAACAATACTGTGTACTGTCAATAAGAAGACACAAGATTTAACGATACTGTGTACTATCAATAACAAGCCATAAGATTTAACGATACTGTGTACTATCAATAACAGGCCACAAGATTTAACGAAACTGTGTA
>NW_013934935.1:0-281 GCF_000517525.1 Limulus polyphemus | reverse complement strand
GTATTGTTAAAGACACAAGATTCTTATTGACAGTACACAGCATTGTTAAAACTTGTGTCTTTACTGTCAATAAGAAGACACAAGATTTGATTTAACAATACTGTGAATACTGTGTACTGTCAATAAGAGACACAAGTTAAATATTTTGTCTTCTTATTGACAGTACACAGTTTCGTTAAATCTTGTGCCTTGTTATTGATAGTACACAGTATCGTTGAATCTTATGGCTTGTTATTGATAGTACACAGTATCGTTAAATCATGTGTTTTCTTATTGACAGT
>NW_013934934.1:0-251 GCF_000517525.1 Limulus polyphemus | reverse complement strand
ATTACAAGAGGATAACGTTGTTCCTGTTGTTACTGTGTCCTGTAGCCAAGCTTGGATTGTATCCTGTAGCCAAGCTTGGATAACGTTATCCTCTTGTAATCATCAGTAACAATAGGAACTGTGGTGATGATTACAAGAGGATAACGTTATCCAAGCTTGGCTACAGGACACAGTAACAACAGGAACTGTGATGATGATTACAAGAGGATAACGTAATCCAAGCTTGGCTACAGTAACAATAGAAACTGTGA
>NW_013934933.1:0-340 GCF_000517525.1 Limulus polyphemus | reverse complement strand
AGCCAATACCAAACATTGTTCATCTAACCATTAGCCAGTAACAAACATTGTTTGTCTAATCATTAGTCAATACCAAACATTGTTTATTGAACCTTTAGCCAATATCTACCATTAATAATCTGGCTAACGGTTAGATGAATAATGTTTGGTATTGGCTAAAAGATAGGCGAATAATGTTTGGTTTTTGCTAATGGTTAATAGGAAACATTGTTCATCTCACCACTAGCCAATACCGAACATTGTTACTATTTTATGAGAAACATTATTCATCTAACAATTAGCCAATAGCAAACATTATTAATCTAACCATTAGCCAATACCAAACATTGTTCATCTAACC
>NW_013934932.1:0-253 GCF_000517525.1 Limulus polyphemus | reverse complement strand
AATACTGCACACAGAATTAAAACACCATTACTACACAGAGTTAAAACACCAATACTGCACACAGAATTAAAACACCATTACTACACAGAATTAAAACACCAATACTTGCACACAGAATTAAAACACCAATACTGCACACAGAATTAAAACACCAATACTGCACACAGAATTAAAACACCAATAATGCACACAGAATTAAAACACCAATACTGCACACAGAATTAAAACACCATTACTACACAGAATTTAAAAC
>NW_013934931.1:0-626 GCF_000517525.1 Limulus polyphemus | reverse complement strand
GAACAGTTCTAAAGTATCCTGTAGCAGGTATTGTGTACCATTTTAACCCAGTAAGTACTGTGATGAACAGTTCTAAAGTCTCCTGTAGCAGATACTGTGTACCATTTTAACCCAGTAAGTACTGTAATGAACAGTTCTAAAGTATCCTGTAGATTTTAACCCAGTAAGTACTGTGATGAACAGTTCTAAAGTCTCCTGTAGCAGGTACTGTGTACCAGTTTGTTCATCACAGTACTTACTGGGTTAGGAGACTTTAGAACTGTAGCAGATACTGTGTACCATTTTAACCCAGTAAGTTCTGTGATGAACAGTTCTAAAGTCTCCTGTAGCAGATACTGTGTACCATTTTAACCCAGTAAGTACTGTGATGAACAGTTCTAAAGTATCCTGTAGCAGAATCACAGAACTTACTGGGTTAAAATGGTACACAGTAGACTTTAGAACTGTTCACACAGTGTCTGCTACAGGAACCATTTTAACCCAGTAAGTTCTGTGATAAACAGTTGTAAAGTCTCCTGTAGCAGATACTGTGTACCATTTTAACCCAGTAAGTACTGTGATGAACAGTTCTAAAGTCTCCTGTAGCAGACACTGTGTACCATTTTAACCCAGTAAGTTCTGTGATG
>NW_013934930.1:0-215 GCF_000517525.1 Limulus polyphemus | reverse complement strand
TAGGTTAACTAATGGTTGATCGCCCTCTAGTTAACACCACCACTACTCGATCTAGGTTAACTAATGGTTGATCACCCTCGAGTTAACACCACCACTACTCGATCTAGGTTAACTAATGGTTGATTACCCTCTAGTTAACACCACCACTACTCGATCTAGGTTAACTAATGGTTGATCACCCTCAAGTTAACACTACCACTACTCGATCTAGGTTA
>NW_013934929.1:0-500 GCF_000517525.1 Limulus polyphemus | reverse complement strand
TTTTAACTGTCAAGTGTTTACTAATACCATGAGAGCGATATTACTACAATAAATATAAATATAAACTGTCAAGTGTTTACTAATACCATGAGAGCGATATTACTACAATAAAGATAAATTTTAAATCGCTCTCATGGTATTAGTAAACACTTGATAATTAATATTTATCTTTATTTTAGTAATATGGGTCACATGATATTAGTAAACACTTGACAGTTTATATTTATCTTTATTGTAGTAATCTGTCAAGTGTTTACTAATACCATGTTTTATCTTTATTCTTGTAATATCGCTCTCATGGTATTAGTAAACATTGATAATTAATATTTATCTTTATTTGTAGTAATATCGCTCTTTTAACTGTCAAGTGTTTACTAATACCATGAGAGCGATATTACTACAATAAAGATAAATTTTAACTGTCAAGTGTTTACTAATACCATGAGAGCGAGATTACTACAATAAAGATAAATATTAACTATCAAGTGTTTACTAATACC
>NW_013934928.1:0-432 GCF_000517525.1 Limulus polyphemus | reverse complement strand
AATATTCAACTAAACCGGACAACACAAGAAAGCATTATTCTACTCAACCAGACAACACAAGTAAGTAATATTCTACTCAACCAGACAGCATAAGTATTATTCAACTAAACCAGACAACACAACTAAGTATTATTCAACTAAACCAGACAACACAAGCAAGTATTATTCTACTAAACCAGACAACACAAGAAAGTATTATTCTACTAAACTAGACAACACAAGTAAGTATTACTATTCTAAACCAGACAACAGAAGTAAGTATTATTCTACTAAACCAGACAACACAAGCAAGTATTATTGTACTAAACCAGACAACACAAGTAAGTATTATTGTACTAAATCAGACAACACAAGTAAGTATTATTCTACTAAACCAGACAACAGAAGTAAGTATTATTCTACTAAACCAGACAACACAAGTAAGTATTATTC
>NW_013934927.1:0-332 GCF_000517525.1 Limulus polyphemus | reverse complement strand
GTTTACTTTGAAAACATGTTCTTAGTTTTCGTCCACTCGATTTTGTCGACTTTCATAACTGACTTTTTATGTCTTCTTAGACTTAGTTTAAGAAGGATTAAAAATACCATTATGAAAGTCATTAAAATATAGTGTAAGAAAGACTAAAAATACCGCTATCAAAGTCAAAAATATCTAGTCTAATAAGACCTAAAAAGTCAGTTATGAAAGTCGACAAAATCAAGTGGAATATTTTAGTCAGTTTTCAACTATATTTCGTCGACTGTTATAACGGACTTTTGGTCTTCCTTCCTCCAGATTTTGTTGACATTGATAAGGGTCCTTCTAGTCAG
>NW_013934926.1:0-210 GCF_000517525.1 Limulus polyphemus | reverse complement strand
TCTGATTACATTACCACAGAGAGAACCCTTGCTCTACCAAACGTCTGATGTTTGGTAGAGCAAGGGTTTTTCTGTGGTAATGTGTCTGACGTTTGGTAGAGCAAGGGTTTTTCTGTGGTAATGTAGCTGATGTTTGGTAGAGCAAGGGTTCTCTCTGTGGTAATGTGTCTGATGTTTGGTAGAGCAAGAGTTTTTCTGTGGTAATGTGTC
>NW_013934925.1:0-243 GCF_000517525.1 Limulus polyphemus | reverse complement strand
CATCTCAACGAACACCTAGGTGGAACTATAGTTTCCGAATTCATAACCACCATATTCATGTTTAGCTTTACTTGGTACAATTACTTCATGAACACCTAGGTGACAGTTTCCGAATTCATAATCACCATATTCATGTTTAGCTTTACTTGGTACAACTACTCCATGAACACTTTGGTGTAACTCTAGTTACAGAATTTATAACCACCATACTCATCTTTAGCTTTACTTGGTACAACTACTCCA
>NW_013934924.1:0-215 GCF_000517525.1 Limulus polyphemus | reverse complement strand
TTTGAGTTCGTTCATGGTTGATGTACATAAAAACACGCCAACAAGAACTACGTGTTGACTCCTACATTCATTTTAGAAATAGCATCAACAATGATGAAGGTAGAGCTGTGGTTAGCAGTGCATTCTTCCATCCACTTTCACAAGAAGACCAAGATACATGCTTTCTGTCTCCACCTTGGCATACATATCAAAAGCATACTGTTCGAACAGATCTT
>NW_013934923.1:0-265 GCF_000517525.1 Limulus polyphemus | reverse complement strand
GGACTTCAGACTAGTAACCATGTTTTTTTTCTATAAGCTTTTGTTGGATACCCATATGTTAAAGACAGTCTGCTAATTAACGTGTAGTGTCTGGACTTCAGACTAGTAACCATGTTTTTTCTGCTAATTAACGTGTAGTGTGTCTGGTCTTCAGACTAGTAACCATGTTTTTTTTCTATAAGCTTTTGTTGGATACCCATATGTTAAAGACAGTCTGCTAATTAACGTGTAGTGTCTGGACTTCAGACTAGTAACCATGTTTTGT
>NW_013934922.1:0-223 GCF_000517525.1 Limulus polyphemus | reverse complement strand
CACCGAAAAGCCAAGACTATAGCCCATGTTTTTGCCGAAATTTTGAAAAAAATTGTTTTTCCTCAATTGTTTTAGGAATAGCCCATGTTTTTGCCGAAATTTTGAAAAAAATTGTTTTTCCTCATAATTCAATACAAAGATGCCATCAATATAAGACTTTCAAAATGGATATCCTTTCATCAATATTCCCAATAGTTATTTTATAATCTGTTATCAAAATTTC
>NW_013934921.1:0-226 GCF_000517525.1 Limulus polyphemus | reverse complement strand
TTAGTTAATAATAGTTATTAGACCAAATTTAGTTAATATTGGTTATTAACCAACATTTAGTTAATAGTAGTTATTAGACCTTTAGTTAATAGTAGTTATTAGACCAACAAGTTGTTAATAGTAGTTATTAGACCAACATTTAGTTAATAGTAGTTATTAGACCAACAGGTAGTTAATAATAGTTATTAGACCAAAATTTATTTAATAGTAGTTATTTGACCAACAT
>NW_013934920.1:0-401 GCF_000517525.1 Limulus polyphemus | reverse complement strand
CTTGTTAGTGATAGTACACAGTCTTTTTATATCTTGTGTCTTCTTATTGACAGTACACAGTATCGTTAAATCTTGTGTCTTCTTATTGACAATACACAGTATCGTTAAATCTTGTGTAAGAAGACAAAAGATTTAACGATACTGTGTACGGTCAATAAGAAGATACAAGATTTAACGATACTGTGTACTGTCAATAAGAAGACACAAGATTTAACGATACTGTGTACTCTCAATAAGAAGATTGACAGTACACAGTATCGTTAAATCTTTTGTCGTCTTATTGACAGTACACAGTATCGTTATATCTCGTGTCTTCTTATTGACAGTACACAGTATCTTTAAATCTTGTGGCTTGTTAGTGATAGTACACAGTATTGTTAATTCTTGTGGCTTGTTAGTGA
>NW_013934919.1:0-337 GCF_000517525.1 Limulus polyphemus | reverse complement strand
ACCCCATTATAAATCCTAAGAATGTGAGCTTGTTTAAAATACTTGTTGTATTATTACCTCATTATAAACCTTAAGAATATGAACTTGTTTAAGACTTGTTATATTATTACTTCATTATAAACCCTAAGAATATGAACTTGTTTAAACAAGTCTTTAAAAAATTCATATTCTCGGGTTTATAATCCCGAGAATATGAACTTGTTTAAAAGACTTGTTATATTATTACCTATTATAAACCCCGATAGTATGAACTTGTTTAAAGACTTGTTATATTATTAACTCATTATAAACCCCGATAGTATGAACTTGTTTAAAGACTTGTTATATTATTACATTA
>NW_013934918.1:0-243 GCF_000517525.1 Limulus polyphemus | reverse complement strand
CATGAAACCCAGTTACACCTAAACTAGGGTTATAAATTCTGTAACATACTCATCTTTGGCCTTACTTGGTACAACTACTCCATGAACACTTAGGTGTAACTCTAGTTACAGAATTTATAACCACCATACTCATCTTTAGCCTTACTTGTTACAACGACACCATCAACAACTAGGTGTAACTCTAGTTATCGTATTTAAAGTAAGGCTAAAGATGAGTATGGTGGTTAGGTACAACTACTCCAT
>NW_013934917.1:0-420 GCF_000517525.1 Limulus polyphemus | reverse complement strand
ATAGCACACAGTATTATTAAATCTTGTGTCTTCTTATCGACAGTACACAGTATTGTTAAATCTAAAGAAGACACAAGATTTAACGCGAGTGTGTACTGTCAATAAGAAGACACTAGTGTACTGTCAATGATTTAAAGATACTTTTTGGCTTATTAGTGATAGTACACAGTATTGTTAATTACAAGATATAAGAATACCGTGTACTATCACTAACAAGCCACAAGAATTAACAATACTGTGTAGTATCACTAACAAGCCAAATAAGAATACTGTTTCGATAAATTTTGTGTCTTCTTGTTGACAGTACACAGAATCGTTAAATCTTGTGTCTTCTTATTGACAGTACACAGTATCGTTAAATCTTATGTCTTCTTATTGAAAGTACACAGTATCGTTAAATCTTGTGTCTTCTTATTGACA
>NW_013934916.1:0-277 GCF_000517525.1 Limulus polyphemus | reverse complement strand
AAGACACAATATTCAACGATAATGTGTACTGTCAGTAAGAAAACACAAGATTTAACAATAATGTGAAATCGTGTGTCTTCTTATTGACATTACACAGTATCGTAAAATCGTGTGTCTTCTTATTGACAGGAAGCAATACTGTGTACTATCTATAAAAAGACACAAGATTTAACGATACTGTGTACTGTCAATAAGAAGACACAAGATTTAACGATACTGTGTACTGTCAATAAGAAGACACAATATTCAACGATAATGTGTACTGTCAGTAAGAAAA
>NW_013934915.1:0-203 GCF_000517525.1 Limulus polyphemus | reverse complement strand
TCATTATATGGTTGCTATATTAGTTTGTACATCATTATATGGTTGCTATATTAGTTTGTAGGTCATTATTTGGTTGCGCTATATTAGTTTGTAGGTCATTATATGGTTGCTATATTAGTTTGTAGGTCATTATATGGTTGCTATATTAGTTTGTACATCATTATATGGTTGCTATATTAGTTTGTAGGTCATTATTTGGTTGC
>NW_013934914.1:0-225 GCF_000517525.1 Limulus polyphemus | reverse complement strand
GGTTGACAAGTGTTATATTTAATAACAAGTAATGGAACCGTTGACAAGTGTTATATTTAAATAACAAGTAATGGAACCAAAGTGTTATATTTAATAACAAGTAATGGAACCGTTGACGAGTGTTATATTTAATACCAAGTAATAGAATCGTTGACGAGTGTTATATTTAATAACAAGTAATGGAACCGTTGACGAGTGTTATATTTAATACCAAGTAATGGAACC
>NW_013934913.1:0-390 GCF_000517525.1 Limulus polyphemus | reverse complement strand
TTCCTAACTAGTAACTGATAGATTAGAAAGAAGCCGGCTAGTCAAAATGTTATTTGGTTAACAGTTCCTATTTATGAACTGATAGATTATAAAGAAGCCGGCTAGTCAAAATGCTATTTGGTTAACAGTTCCTATTTATGAACTGATAGATTAGAAAGAAGCTGGCTTGTTAAAAGGTTTAGGAACTGTTAATCAAATTTCATGAAGTGATAGATTAGAAAGAAGCTGGCTTGTTAAAAGGTTATTTGGTTAACAGTTCGTATTTATGAACTGATAGATTAGAAAGAAGCTGGCCGGTTAAAAGGTTATTTGGTTAACAGTTCCTATTTATGAACTGATAGATTAGAAAGAAGATGGTTTGTTAAAAGGTTATTTGATTAAACGTTCCTA
>NW_013934912.1:0-407 GCF_000517525.1 Limulus polyphemus | reverse complement strand
AGGAACAGTTCATCAATATCAGTGATATCTCGTGTGTTGTTGTAAAGATAGGTAGGAACAGTTCATCAATATCAGTGATATCTCGTGTATTGCTGTCAAGATAGGTAGGAACAGTTCATCAATATCAGTGATATATTGTGTATTGTTGTAAAGATAGGTAGGAACCAATACACGAGATATCACTGATATTGATGAACTTACACAAGATATCACTGATATTGATGAACTGTTCCTGCCTATCTTCACAATACACAGATATCACTGATATTGATGAACTGTTGTTGTCAAGATAGGTAGGAACAGTTCATCAATATCAGTGATATCTCGTGTATTGTTGTCAAGATAGGTAAGAACAGTTCATCAATATCAGTGATATATTGTGTATTGTTGTCAAGATAGGTAGGAAC
>NW_013934911.1:0-209 GCF_000517525.1 Limulus polyphemus | reverse complement strand
CCACCATACTCATCGTTAGCGTTATTTGGTACAAGGTGTTCATGGAGTTGAAGGTGTATCTCTAGTTACCGAATTAATAACCCCATACTCATCTGTAGCGTTATTTGGTACAACTACTCCATGAACACCTTGGTGTAACTCTAGTTAGAGAATTTATAACCACCATACTCATCTTTAGCCTTACTTGGTACAACTATGTTTATGGAGCC
>NW_013934910.1:0-286 GCF_000517525.1 Limulus polyphemus | reverse complement strand
CAACAACTAAGTACCATGAAGAGTATATAGTTAAACAACAACTAAGTACCATGAAGAGTAAATAGTTGAACAACAACTAAGTACCATGAAGAGTAGATAGTTAAACAACAACTATGTACCGTTTAACTATTACTCTTCATAATAACTAAGTACCATGAAGAGTAGATAGTTAAACAACAACTAAGTACCATGAAGATTAGGTAGTTAAACAACAACTAAGTACCATGAAGACTAGATAGTTAAACAACAACTATGTACCATGAAGATTAGATAGTTAAACAACAAC
>NW_013934909.1:0-201 GCF_000517525.1 Limulus polyphemus | reverse complement strand
AAGCTACATTTAATAGATATGTTTCTTATTAAATGTAGCTTAGTTCAGCATATATATATATGTTTCTATATATGCTGAACTAAGCTACATTTAATAGATGTGTTTCTATATATGCTGAAATAAGCTACATTTAATAGATATGTTTCTATATATGCTGAAATAAGCTACATTTAATAGATATGTTTCTATATATGCTGAAAT
>NW_013934908.1:0-431 GCF_000517525.1 Limulus polyphemus | reverse complement strand
TGACCCTAACCGAGGGAAACTAAAGTTCCCCTAATATAACGTCTGCTACCGCGTTTAACTTTAGTCGGTAACGTTCTTTAAAATTCTCCGAGGTACGGTCTCCGCCTCAGATACGCGGAAAGCCTCGGCATTGAACGCCAACCACCGGTCGAGGTATCGCCGACGGAACCTCGGCCGCGTTCCCGGAGGCGTTCCGCAGAGGCGAAAGGTACCGCCGTCGAGATCTGGTCCAGTGGGCGTTTAACTTGTTCCCCTAATATAAGAGGGAAACTAAGGTTAGGGTCATCCCTCTCAAAAGTACGGAACGTTCTTTCGTGTGCTACCACCGACTAGTCGGAGTAACTTTCCGACGGACCGATCTCGACGGCGGTACCTTACGCCTCTGCGGAACGCCTCCGGGAACGCGGCCGAGGTTCCGTCGGCGATACCTC
>NW_013934907.1:0-210 GCF_000517525.1 Limulus polyphemus | reverse complement strand
TATCGTTAAATCTTGTGTCTTCTTATTGACAGTACACAGTTTTAACAATACTGTGTACTGTAAATATCTTGTGTCTTTTTATTGACAGTACACAGTATCGTTAAATCTTGTGTCTTCTTATTGAGAGTACACATTATTGTTAAATCTTGTGTGTTCTTATTGACAGTACACAGTATCGTTAAATCTTGTGTCTTCTTATTGAGAGTACAC
>NW_013934906.1:0-210 GCF_000517525.1 Limulus polyphemus | reverse complement strand
ATCAATAAGAAGATACAGGATTTATCACTACTGTGTACTTTCAATAAGAAGAAACATA
Organism: Limulus polyphemus; assembly: GCF_000517525.1. Taxonomy (NCBI): domain Eukaryota; kingdom Metazoa; phylum Arthropoda; class Merostomata; order Xiphosura; family Limulidae; genus Limulus; species Limulus polyphemus. Next base: position 152 of record NW_013934906.1, on the reverse strand, counting down.
ATTTAAAAATACTGTGTCCTGTCAATAAGAAGAAAAAAATTTATCAATACTGTGTACTGTCAATAAGAAGACACAAGATTTAACGATAACACAGTTTTGTGTCTTCTTATTGACAGTTTTAACAATACTATGTACTGTCAATAAGAAGACAC
>NW_013934905.1:0-460 GCF_000517525.1 Limulus polyphemus | reverse complement strand
ATGTTATTTATGTACTCAGACATTATCCACTTCTTATATAGAGAGTGAAGTAACTTACACTACAAGCTTAATACGAAGTTCGAGTAATTGACACATGGTCTATTTTTACTAATTAAACATATTATTTTGTTCCTCTGTTTAGAAAAACAACAAACATAATCAGAGATACCAAAGAATAAAATTATGAACAAAAACCAGCTAAATAGAGAACAGTTTCAGTTACTGCCCCCCAGTGGCACAGCGGTATGTCTGCAGACTTACAACGCTAGAATCCAAGTTTCGATACCCGTGGTGGGCAGAGCACAGATAGCCCTTGTGTAGCTTTGTGCATAATTAAAAACAAACAAACAAACAAACTATCAGTTACCTTTAAGTTTTATTATCAATTTTCTTTGTTAGTTTCATTATCAGCGTCTCTAACTAATTTTGCTCTGCCTTTCCTGTTTATTGTTCAAAAATA
>NW_013934904.1:0-262 GCF_000517525.1 Limulus polyphemus | reverse complement strand
CCTTGTGTTTGAACTGTCCATTATGACCACTTTCATCTGTCAGACAAGATAATATGTCTTGTGTTTGAACTGTCCATTATGACCACTTTCATCTGTCAGACAAGAGAATACGTCTAGTGTTTGAACTGTCCATTATGACCACTTTCATTCTAGTGTTTGAACTGTCCAATTATGACCACTTTCACCCTGTCAGACAAGAGAATACACCTTGTGTTTGAACTGTCCATTATGACCACTTTCATCTGTCAGACAAGAGAATACG
>NW_013934903.1:0-241 GCF_000517525.1 Limulus polyphemus | reverse complement strand
CATATTTGATCAGATAGGAACCTTGTAGATAACGGGTAAGTATACCTACTAAACAACTCCTTCCTACACTGTCTGTCTCTACATGGTACCTATCTGTTCACTGTCTGTCTACACAACTGTTTCCTGGGTAAGTATACCTAGTATACCTACTATTTATTTACCTAGGAAGGAGTTGTGTAGACAAGCAGTGAACATATTTGATCAGATGGGAACAATGTAGATAAATAGTAGGTATACTTAC
>NW_013934902.1:0-299 GCF_000517525.1 Limulus polyphemus | reverse complement strand
GCTGGTAGGTCTATCATTATATATGGATAGTGGCTTTTAGGTCTTTTACTATAGATGGATAGTAAATGGTAGGTCTTTATGATAGATGGGTAGTGGCTGGTAGGTCTTTTAATACAGATGGATAGTGACTGGTATGTCTTTTAATGAAAAGACCTACCAGTCACTATCCATCTGTATAAAAAAGACCTACCAGCCGCTATCCATCTGAGATGGATAGTGGCTGGTAGGTCTTTTTTATACAGATGGATAGTGACTGGTAGGTCTTTTAATACAGATGGATAGTGGCTGGTAGGTCTTTT
>NW_013934901.1:0-417 GCF_000517525.1 Limulus polyphemus | reverse complement strand
TGTTTTAGTGTAGAACGTACTGTTGATATTATTCTATATGTTTTAGTGTAGAACGTACTGTTGATATTATTCTATATGTTTTAGTGTAGAACGTACTGTTGATATTATTCTATATGTTTTAGTGCGTACGAACGTACTGTTGATATTATTCTATATGTTTTAGTGTAGAACGTACTGTTGATATTATTCTATATGTTTTAGTGTAGAACGTACTGTTGATATTATTCTATATGTTTTAGTGTAGAACGTACTGTTGATATTATTCTATATGTTTTTTCTATTCTATACTGAAATCTTTTCGAGACCTTTTTTAATAAATGATCAAAAAGTACTAATTGTCTGTTTAAATATTGTTGTCACGTTGTTACAAAAAGTGTGATGTTAGTTCAACTACTGTTTTCACGTTGTTACAAACAA
>NW_013934900.1:0-214 GCF_000517525.1 Limulus polyphemus | reverse complement strand
CAGATAGATCTTTCAATCTATTACTGTTGTCTGTATCATGTTTAGCCACAGATACATCTTTCAATCTATTACTGTTGTCTATATCATGTTTAACCAACAGATAGATCTTTCAATCTATTACTGCTGTCTGTATCATGTTTAACCAAAGTATCTGTTGGTTAAACATCTTTCAATCTATTACTGTTGTCTGTATCATGTTTAACCAACAGATACA
>NW_013934899.1:0-322 GCF_000517525.1 Limulus polyphemus | reverse complement strand
CTAGCATCATATTTTGTCAAATCAAGACAAGATGTGGGTTGTAAGTTATAGCTTGATTTGACAAAATATGATGCTAGTTATATGTCCGGAAAAGATGTGGGTTGTAAGGTAGATAATATGAGAGTTGTAAGGTAGAGCTTGATTTGACAAAAATGTGATGCTAGTTATATGTCAGGGTCCTCACATATAACTAGAATCATATTTTGTCAATTCAAGCTATACATTACAACTCATATCTTGTCCTGACATATAACTACCATCATATGTTGTCAAATCAAGCTCTACCTTACAACCCACATCTTGTCCTGACATATAACTAGCA
>NW_013934898.1:0-862 GCF_000517525.1 Limulus polyphemus | reverse complement strand
CACGTTAATATATATACTGTTGTTTAATGTTGGTCTTTGACATTGGTATGTTACTACCTGTTTAAATGTCGTTAATATATACTGTTGTTTAATGTTGGTCTTTGACCACAGGTAGTAACATACCAATATTAACGACATTTAAGTCTACTGTTGTTTAATATTGGTCTTTGACACTGGTATGTTACTACCTGTTTATTAAACAACAGTAGATATTAACGACATTTAAGGTAGTTACATACCAGTGTCAAAGACCAACGGTAAAAACATACCAGTTTCAAAGACCAACATTAAACAACAGTATATATTAACGACATTTAAACAGGTAGTAACATACCAATGTCAAAGACCAACATTAAACAACAATAGATATTAACGACATTCAAACAGGTAGTAAGGCATTTAAACAAACAGTAGATATTAACAACATTAAACGTGTCAAAGACCTGGTATGTTACTACCTTCAACAGTAGATATTAACGACATTTAAACTTTAATGTTGGCCATTGACACTGGAATGTTACTAGCTATTTAATTGTCGTTAATATATACTGTTGTTTAATGTTGGCCATTGACACTGGAATGTTACTACCTGTTTAAATGTTGTTAAAATCTACTGTTGTTTAATGTTGATCTTTGACATTGGTATGTTATTACAGACATTCAAACAGTAACATTCCAGTGTCAATGGCCAACATTAAACAACAGTAGATATTAACAAGCTGTTTAATTGTCGTTAATATATACTGTTGTTTAATGTTGGTCTTTGACATTGGTATATTACTACTTATTTAAATGTCGTTAATATCTACTGTTGTTTAATGTTGGTCTTAGACATTGGTATGTTACAACCTGTTTGAATGTC
>NW_013934897.1:0-358 GCF_000517525.1 Limulus polyphemus | reverse complement strand
CCCATGAACTACGTCAAGTTAGGCTAGATTGGGTTAGGTTATGTTAGTTCTAAATCTACAGTTGATGTAGGTTCCTCAACCCTAGCCCGTGAACTACATCAAGTTAGGCTAGATTGTGTTAGGTTATGTTAGTTCTAAATCTACGGTTGATGTAGGTTCCTCAACCCTAGTCCGTGAACTACGTCAAGTTAGGCTAGATTGGGTTAGGTTATGTTAGTTCTAAATCTACAGTTGATGTAGGTTCCTCAACCCTAGTCCGTGAACTACGTCAAGTTAGGCTAGATTGGGTTAGGTTATGTTAGTTCTAAATCTACAGTTGATGTAGGTTCCTAAACCCTAGTCCGTGAACTACGTCAAG
>NW_013934896.1:0-305 GCF_000517525.1 Limulus polyphemus | reverse complement strand
CCACACCAGTACATCTAGTGTGATACAGTAATTCTAACATATGTACCGGTACGATACAGTAATACTAACAGATGTACTGGTGTGATACAGTAATACTAACAGATGTACTGGTGTGATATAGTAGTACTAACAGATGTACTGGTGTGATACAGTATTATTACCGGTACATCTGTTAGTACTACTGTATCACACCAGTACATGTATTAAAATACTGTATCACACCAGTATATCTGTTGGTACTACTGTATCACACCAGTACATCTGTTAGTACTACTGTATCACACCAGTACATCCGTTAGTATTAC
>NW_013934895.1:0-267 GCF_000517525.1 Limulus polyphemus | reverse complement strand
CTATGATTAGCTACTTATAAATATCTACAACAACAAATATCAGTTAAGTGGTTGAATAACTATAAGTAGGTACTTATTAATATACACAACAACAACAAATATCAGTTAAGTAGTTGAATAACTATGATTAGCTACTTATAAATATGTAAAACAACAATACTAGTGAAGTGGTTGAATAACTATAAGTAGCTACTTATAAATATATAAAACAACAATACTAGTGAAGTGGTTGAATAACTATAAGTAGCTACTTATAAATATCTACAA
>NW_013934894.1:0-339 GCF_000517525.1 Limulus polyphemus | reverse complement strand
GTTAAATCTGTCAATAAGAAGACACTTTAACATTACTGTGTACTGTCAATAAAAAGACACAAGATTTAACAATACTGTGTACTGTCAATAAGAAGACACAAGATTTAATAATACTGTGTTCTGTCAATAAGAAGACACAAGATACTGTGTACTGTCAATAAGAAGACACAAGCTTTAACAATACTGTGTACTCTAGTTAAATCTTGTGTCTTTTTATTGACAGTACACAGTATCGTTTAATCTTGTGTCTAATTATTGAAAGTACACAGTATCGTTAAATCTTGTGTCTTCTTCTTGACAGTACATAGTATCGTTAAATCTTGTGTCTTTTTATTGATT
>NW_013934893.1:0-246 GCF_000517525.1 Limulus polyphemus | reverse complement strand
AACGAAAGTGAAAGATAAAATAAGTTTATACCAAAGGGAAAGTGAAAGTTAAAATAAGGTTATACCAAAGGGAAAGTGTAAGTTAAAATAAGGTTATACCGAACGAAAGCTTTATGAGCTCTCATGAAGTTAATAAAAGGAAAATAAATATGTATATATTCAAACTGAGACAGTTGCAAGAGTTCTTGTTTGATGTTAAGTAAAATCAAAGAACACACACAAATCTATGTTACACAAAATAAAATT
>NW_013934892.1:0-234 GCF_000517525.1 Limulus polyphemus | reverse complement strand
GACCTTTCTATAGTATAACTGCAATGTTAATCTCATATAAAAGTGAAAATTCTATTAGTTTTAGTAGGATGAATATGTTGACAGATTTAAAAATTTATGAAAATATCTACAGAAAGGTAAGATTTTAATTTCAATTTCTACAGTAGTAATGGTTAAATATAAATATTCACATAGATATTTTAGTGGAACAATTATGTAGATTAACTTTTACAGCTAAACATGAAATTTAAACAT
>NW_013934891.1:0-236 GCF_000517525.1 Limulus polyphemus | reverse complement strand
TGTACACTGTATGTACATAATTACATTAGTGATACTACAGTGTACATAATTACATTAGTGATACCTGTAGTGTAATTATGTACACTGTAGTATCACTAAAGTAATTATGTACACTATAGTGTCACTAAAGTAATTATGTACACTGTAGTATCACTAAAGTAATTATGTACACTGTAGTATCACTAAACTAATTATGTACACTGTAGTATCACTAATCTAAAGTAATGATGTACACT
>NW_013934890.1:0-318 GCF_000517525.1 Limulus polyphemus | reverse complement strand
AAAGACCAACAAGTCTTTGACACTGGTATGTTACTACCTGTTTAAATGTCGTTAATATCTACTGTTGTTTAATTGTTTAATGTTCAGTAGATATTAACGTTTAAATGTCGTTAATATCTACTGTTGTTTAATGTTGGTCTTTGACACTGGTATGTTACTACCTGTTTAAATGCCAAGTAGTAACATACCGATGTCAAAGATCAACATTAAACAACAGTATATATTAGCGACTAATTAAACATGTAGTAACATACCAGTGTACAAAGAAAACATTAAACAACCGTAGATATTAACGACATTTAAAGAGTTAGTAACATT
>NW_013934889.1:0-263 GCF_000517525.1 Limulus polyphemus | reverse complement strand
TGTTTGTTGGATGTTCCAACTACGTTCTCCTGTATGTGTGTGTTTGTTGGATGTTCCAACTACGTTCTCCTGTGTGTCTGTGTTTGTTGGATGTTCCAACTACGTTCTCCTGTATGTCCAACTACGTTCCCCTGTATGTTCCAACTACGTTCCCCTGTATGTTCCAACTACGTTATCCTGTGTGTGTGTGTGTTTGTTGGATGTTCCAACTACGTTCTCCTGTGTGTCTGTGTTTGTTGGATGTTCCAACTACGTTCCCCTGT
>NW_013934888.1:0-252 GCF_000517525.1 Limulus polyphemus | reverse complement strand
TATGCTATGTCGTGTATTCTTACACTGGTTTTATTCATAACTATATATAGTCTATGCTATGTTGTGTGTTGTTTCACTCTGGTTCTGTATATTACTACATATAGCCTATGTCGTGTATTCTTACACTGGTTTTATTCATAACTATATATAGTCTAAGCTATGTTGTGTTGTTACACTCTGGTTCTGTATATTACTACATACAGCCTATGCTATGTTGTGTGTTGTTTCACTCTGGTTCTGTATATTACTACA
>NW_013934887.1:0-274 GCF_000517525.1 Limulus polyphemus | reverse complement strand
GGAACATATTAATAACGATGTTAAAGGCAGTAATGATTTAAACTAATTAATGTTGACCAGCACATTCATAGACATATTAATAACAATGTTAAAGGCAGTAATGATTTAAACTAATTAATGTTGACCAGCACATTCATGGACATATTAATAACGATGTTAAAGGCAGTAATGATTTAAACTAATTAATGTTGACCAGCACATTCATAGACATATTAATAACAATGTTAAAGGCAGTAATGATTTAAACTAATTAATGTTGACCAGTACATTTTTT
>NW_013934886.1:0-216 GCF_000517525.1 Limulus polyphemus | reverse complement strand
CAGAGCAGAGATAGCCCATTGTGTAGCTTTGTGCTTAATTCAAACGAATAAACAAACAAAATCGAACACTTTTTTGTGATACGTGTAAAAGAGCAGAAGGTGATTTTGGAAGTAAACATTATTATTTCTAGTAGGAAATGAGATCAATCATATCTCTTTAGTTGATCAAACCTGCTTTCACACTAAGTGATCTGGAGAGAAGTTAACGAAAGCTGA
>NW_013934885.1:0-256 GCF_000517525.1 Limulus polyphemus | reverse complement strand
ATCCGTAAAGCCCATCCCCACTCCGCACACACATATTCACACATTGGGAACAAGTAATTACATTGGGGATGGGCTTTACGGATTTCACTGTAATGTTATATGTATGTTGTCACTCCACACATATATTCCCACATTGGGAACAAGTAATTAATTACACGATTCAAGCTATGGATCTTTAGCGTCCCGTTAGTAATTGAAGTCAGATCTGACGAGAGAAGTTAGTTAGTTTTTTTTTTAATTATGCACAAAGCTACAC
>NW_013934884.1:0-299 GCF_000517525.1 Limulus polyphemus | reverse complement strand
TAATTTAACAATACTGTGTCCTGTCAATAAGAAGATAAAAATCTTCTTATTGACAGGACACAGTATTGTTAAATCTTGTGTCTTCTTATTGACAGTACACATTATTGATAAATCTTGTCTCTTCTTATTGACAGTACACAGTATCGTTAAACCATACAGGATTTATCAATACTGTGTCCTGTCAATAAGAAGATACAGGATTCATCAATACTGTGTACTGTCAACAAGTAGACACAAAATTTAACAATATTGTATCCTGTCAATAATAAGCCACAAGATTTAACAATACTGTGTCCTGT
>NW_013934883.1:0-222 GCF_000517525.1 Limulus polyphemus | reverse complement strand
GGTACAAAACGCAAAACGTTCCATAACTCCCTTAAAACAAACAGTAGGAAGGTAAAACTCTGCATATTACTACGCCCTACCTACATACCAAATTTGGTGAAGAATCATCAATTTAAAACCTTCTGGTAACAAGAAATCGAAAAACAATCAGTAACCAAAAGCTTCACTGCAGTACACATACGCTTTCAGAAAACCCAATAAAAGAGTAACATAAAACGACCT
>NW_013934882.1:0-265 GCF_000517525.1 Limulus polyphemus | reverse complement strand
ATTTAACTAGCTTAATCAGGACAACTGTCCAACCTAATGGTATTATAAAAAGCGACAATATTTATAAAGGTTATAGATTTCAATAATGTATCTATAGGCTTCAAATACAATATTTTAAAGACAAAAGACTACCAGAATCTTATATTTAACTAGCTAATCAGGACAACTGTCCAACCTGAATGGTATTATATAAATATTGTCACTTTCTTTATGTTATAGATTCCAATAATGTATCTATAGGCTTCAAATACAATATTTTAAAGAC
>NW_013934881.1:0-216 GCF_000517525.1 Limulus polyphemus | reverse complement strand
TTAGGTCTTTTAATACAGATGGATAGTGGCTTGTAGAAATTTCATGATATACGGATAGTGGCTGGTAGGTCTTTTAATATAGATGAATGGTAACTGGTAGGTCTTTTAATACAGATGGATAGTGTCTGGTAGGTCTTTTAATACAGATAAGGTCTTTTAATATAGATAGATGGTAACTAGTAGGTCTTTGATTATAGATGGATAGTGGCTGGTAGG
>NW_013934880.1:0-249 GCF_000517525.1 Limulus polyphemus | reverse complement strand
AGTTGTCTTCTCCAAGGGAAGGCGCATATGATGTAGTGGATCGATTTGATGAAGCTATGTTATGATAAGAAGTCTACTGAAGTCAGCTTTGTACCAGAAGACCGAGGTGTGGTTGTATAATCCCAGGAAGACCAAAGGGAAGTCTCCTAAGTTGTCTTCTCCAAGGGAAGGCGCATATGATGTAGTGGATCGATTTGATGAAGCTATGTTATGATAAGAAGTCTACTGAAGTCAGCTTTGTACCAGAAG
>NW_013934879.1:0-758 GCF_000517525.1 Limulus polyphemus | reverse complement strand
ATTGAAGACAGAGTCACTATTAGCCTTGTTCTTTTTCCGAGTTCATTTCTACTGTTAATACTGATCATTTTTATTGAAGACATAGTCACTAATAGCGTTGTTCTTTTTTGGGAATGAACTCGGAAAAATGATCAGTATTAACAATTGAAGACAGAATCACTATTAGCCTTGTTCTTTTTCCGAGTTCATTTCTACTGTTAATACTGATCATTTTTATTGAAGACATAGTCACTAATAATTAACAGTAGGAATAAACTCGGAAAAATAATAAGGCTAATACTGACTCTGTCTTCAATAAAAATGATCAGTGTTAACAGTGGGAATGAACTCGGAAAAAGAACAACGCTCGGAAAAATAATAAGGCTAATAGTGACTCTGTCTTCAATAAAAATGATCAGTAATAAACTATTAACAGTAGGCTGATCATTTTTATTGAAGAGGAATGAACTCGGAAAAAGAACAAGGCTAATAGTGATTCTGTCTTCAATAAAAATGATCAGTATTAACAGTAGGAATGAACTCGGAAAAAAAACAAGGCTATTAGTGACTCTGTCTTCAATAAAATGATCAGTATTAACAGTAGAAAGGAATGAACTCGGAAAAAGAACAAGGCTAATAGTGATTCTGTCTTCAATAAAAATGATCAGTATTAACAGTAGGAATGAACTCGGAAAAAAAACAAGGCTATTAGTGACTCTGTCTTCAATAAAATGATCAGTATTAACAGTAGAAATATTAACAGTAGGCTGATCATTTTT
>NW_013934878.1:0-213 GCF_000517525.1 Limulus polyphemus | reverse complement strand
TCACAAGATTTAATAATACTGTGTACTATCACTAACAAGCCACAAGATTTAACGATAGTGTGTACTTAATGTGTATTGTCAATAAGAAGACACAAGATATAAGAATACTGTGTACTAAAACTAACAAGCCACAAGAATTAACAATACTGTGTGCTATCACTAACAAACCACAAGATTTAAAGATACTGTGTACTGTCAATAAGAAGACACAAG
>NW_013934877.1:0-505 GCF_000517525.1 Limulus polyphemus | reverse complement strand
TTTTTTATTGTTTTTACTCTTGGTTAGCGAAAGTTCATTTTTATAGCGTTCATAGTGACAAAATGTTTTTCATCAATACTATAATGTCTCTAGCGTTCATAGTGACATAATGTATTTCGTCAATACTATAATGTCTCAATTTTTAGTTTTCCGACGAAATAAGCACTGGAAAACGGACAAAAAAATTCATATTTTCACCAAAAATCAAAGGCTATAGCCCTTGTTTTTTCACAAATTTTGAAATTTTGATAACATATTATGAAATAACTATTGGGAATATTAATAAAAGGATCTCTATTTTGAAAGTTTTACATCAAGGGCATCTTTGTATTGAAATACGAAGAAAAACAATTTTTTTTCGGTTAGTGTCGATTTTGCTGTTGTTATTTTTTTTGTCTTCAATTATATTATAATCAAAGAAGAACTTTAAGACTATTATCATTCAAACAAAAATTCCAACTATTAATAGCCATGAAGTCTTCTTACCAAAAATACTCCACCTTTT
>NW_013934876.1:0-238 GCF_000517525.1 Limulus polyphemus | reverse complement strand
ACAGGACACATTATTGTTAAATCTTGTGTTTTCTTACTGACAGTACACATTATCGTTGAATATTGTGTCTTCTTATTGACAGTACAGAGTATCGTTAAATCTTGTGTCTTCTTATTGACAGTTTAGAGTATCGTTAAATCTTCTGCTGTCAATAAGAAGACACAACAAGATTTAACGATACTCTGTACTGCTTTTTTGACAGTACACAGTATCGTTAAATCTTGTGTCTTCTTATTGA
>NW_013934875.1:0-215 GCF_000517525.1 Limulus polyphemus | reverse complement strand
CAGGCCCAAATATCAGAATAACAACGGCTCATAAGATCTGGCAACACCTTAAACTAAACAATTCTTTTTTCATTGTCATGTCAAATGTAGTTTTCGTTGGTAACGTTTGTTTACAATAGAGAGTTTGGATAAAGCTTATCATGGTTTGTAGTCCAAGATTACCTCGTTAATACTTGTTTCAATAGAAATTGTAGCGTTGGGTAACAGTGAATAAA
>NW_013934874.1:0-280 GCF_000517525.1 Limulus polyphemus | reverse complement strand
GACAGTGTATACAACCCATACTGTATACACTGTCTCTTTCTATATGTATTCACCCATACTGTAAACACTGTCTCTATATGTAGTCACCATACTGTAAACACTGTCTCTATATGTAGTCACCATACTGTATACACTGTCTCTATATGTATTCACCCATACATCTATATGTATTCATCCATACTGTATACCCTGTCTCTTTCTATATGTAGTCACCATACGACAGTGTATACATCTATATGTAGTATACAGTATGGTGAAACTGTCTCTATATGTAGTCACC
>NW_013934873.1:0-207 GCF_000517525.1 Limulus polyphemus | reverse complement strand
AATTTTTTTCAAATTCATGTTTTGCTAAAACATTTTAGTCGAAAATACCGAGGCTATAGCCTTCAATTTTTTGAAACTTGAAAAACAGTGCTTTTTTGAAGCGCAATTAATAGAAGAATTACGGCTAGTGTTTATTTCGCAGAAAATTCGAAATTGAGACATTATAACGTTAACGAAAAAGTATTATGTCGCGTCAAAAGTTAAAAA
>NW_013934872.1:0-214 GCF_000517525.1 Limulus polyphemus | reverse complement strand
TTTTTATTGTTGGTAGCGAATTCCCAACCACTGTCCTTCTGTAAGTAACTTTTTGTGGATCTTAGATTAACTTATTTTATTGTTGGCAGCGAATTCCCAACCACTGTCCTTCTGTAATTAACTTTTTAATCTAAGATCCACAACTTATTTTATTGTTGGCAGCGAATTCCCAACCACTGTCCTTCTGTAAGTAACTTTTTAATCTAAGATCCAC
>NW_013934871.1:0-253 GCF_000517525.1 Limulus polyphemus | reverse complement strand
AAAGTAAACAACAACCCTAGAAGTCCAACACACAGAATAAAGTAAAGGTATGTTTGCTAGTTAAGTAAACAGCAACCCTAGAAGTCCAACACACAGAATAAAGTAAACGTATGTTTGCTAGTTAAGTAAACAACAACCCTAGTAGTCCAACACACAGAATAAAGTAAACAGCAACCCTAGAAGTCCAACACACAGAATAAAGTAAAGGTATGTTTGCTAGTTAAGTAAACAGCAACCCTAGAAGTCCAACAGT
>NW_013934870.1:0-319 GCF_000517525.1 Limulus polyphemus | reverse complement strand
TATTAGGTATTGGCTAATGGTTAAGATGAACAGTGTTTGGTATTGCCTAACCAAACACTGTTCAACTAACCATTAGCCAATACCAAACATTGTTCATCTAACCATATTGGCTAATGGTTAGTTGAACAGTGTTTGGTATTGCCTAATGGTTAGATGCCAATACCAAACATTGTTCTAATGGTTAGATGAACAATGTTTGGTATTGGCTAATGGTGAGATGAACAATGTTAGGTATTGGCTAATGGTTAGATGAACAGTGTTTGGTATTGCCTAATGGTTAGATGAACAATGTTTGGTATTGGCTAATGGTTAGTTGAAC
>NW_013934869.1:0-359 GCF_000517525.1 Limulus polyphemus | reverse complement strand
AAGAAGACACAAGATTTAACGATACTGTGTACTTTATATAAGAATACACAAGATTTAACGATACTGTGTACTGTCATTAAGAGGACACAAGATTTAACGATACTGTGTACTGTCAATAAGAAGACACAATATTCAACGATAATGTGGTTACTGACAGTATCTTGTGTTTTATTGTTAAAACAGGACACATTCAATAAGAAACCACAAGATTTTACGATACTGTGTACTGTCAATAAGAAGCACAAGATTTAACGATACTGTGTACTTGTCAATAAGAAGACACAATATTTAACGATACTGTGTACTGTCAATAAGAAGCACAAGATTTAACGATACTGTGTACTTTTATATAAGAATAC
>NW_013934868.1:0-207 GCF_000517525.1 Limulus polyphemus | reverse complement strand
ACTGTGTACTGTCAATAAGAAGACACACGATTTAGCAATACTGTGTACTATCAATAAGAAGACACAAGATTTAACGATACTGTGTACTGTCAATAAGAAGACACAAGATTTAAAATTGACAGTACAAAGTATCAAATCTTGTGTCTTCTTGTGTACTGTCAATAAGAAGACACAAGATTTAACAAACTGTGTACTCTAATAGGAAGA
>NW_013934867.1:0-355 GCF_000517525.1 Limulus polyphemus | reverse complement strand
TTCAATAAGAAGACACAAGATTTAACAATACTGTGTACTATCAATAAAAAGACACTAGATTTAACGATACTGTGTACTCTCAATAAGAAGACAAAAGATTTAACGATACTGTTTACTGTCATTATGAAGACAGAAGATTTAACGATACTGTGTACTGTCAGAAAGAAACTTATTGACAGGACACATTATTGTTAAATCTTGTGTAGTACACAGTATTCTTAAATCTTGTGTCTTCTTATTGACAGGACACATTATTGTTAAATCTTGTGTTTCTTACTGACAGTACACATTATCGTTGAATATTGTGTATTCTTATTGACAGGACACAGTATTGTTAAATCTTGTGTCATGTCAA
>NW_013934866.1:0-280 GCF_000517525.1 Limulus polyphemus | reverse complement strand
TTCTCGATTTCTTTTTAGAAGAGAGTCCTGAATTGATGGTTCTTCACCAAATTTGGTATGTAGGTACATTTTATCATTGCCCCATAACTCCCTTAAAACGAATAGTAGGAAGGTGAAACTGTGCATGTAACGGCAAGGTTTTGCGTTTTGTACAAGTACTTCGTTCCAATTGGACAAATCTCCTCGAATTTTGTTATGAACGTTCGTTGCGTACAAGCGTATTTAAATGCAAAATTCTAGTTTTGTATTATCATTTTTGCGACTTTTGTAATCCATTTTG
>NW_013934865.1:0-256 GCF_000517525.1 Limulus polyphemus | reverse complement strand
TAGGTCTAAGTATGGCTATAATATAGGCTACAATTTGTATGATAATGGACCTATAGTCTAGAAATAAAGTTATAACTGCAATTAGACCTAAAGTCTAGTACATTAGTTGGTGTAAGACATGATTTACAATCAGCCAATACAATTACAGACCACAACATTAGGCTGTTACGACAGCGGAAGTCACGTGACGCAAGTAACACGTAATGCGTTATAGAAAGATCAGGAACATCACGCATAATCCAGTATTTGTTAGACG
>NW_013934864.1:0-404 GCF_000517525.1 Limulus polyphemus | reverse complement strand
ACACCTAGGGGTTCGTGGAGTTGGTGTACCAAATAACGCTAAAGATGAGTATGGTGGTTATAAATTCGGTAACTATAGTTACACCTAGGTGTTCATGGAGAAGTTGTGCCAAGTAAAGCTAAAGACGAGTATAGTCGTTATTTGGTACAACAACTCCAGGAATACCTAGGTGTAACTCTAGTTACCGAATTTATAACCAACACCTAGGTGTAACTATAGTTACCGAATTTATAACCACCATACTCATCTTTAAAGTTATTTGGTACAACAGCTCCACGAACACCTAGGTGTAACTCTAGTTACCGAATTTATAACCACCATACTCATATTTAGCCTTACATGGTAACTCTAGTTAACACCTAGGTGTTCATGGAGTTGGTGTACCAAATAACGCTAAAGATGAG
>NW_013934863.1:0-214 GCF_000517525.1 Limulus polyphemus | reverse complement strand
GGTGTGCTGTAAGTTATTAGATTACAATCTTTGCTTAGTAGTTTGATAAGGTGTGTTTTAATTCATTGGATTACAATTTTTACATATAAGTGTGACAAGGAGTGTTTTAAGTTATTAGATTACAATCTTTACTTAATAGTTTGATAAGGTGTGCTGTAAGTTATTAGATTACAATCTTTGCTTAGTAGTTTGATAAAGTGTGTTTTAATTCATT
>NW_013934862.1:0-218 GCF_000517525.1 Limulus polyphemus | reverse complement strand
CCGTATTTAAGTCCGTTTGTAGACTTTCACAGTTATGACAAACACCCTGTTGTCATTCCCGTATTTAAGTCCGTTTGTAGACTTTCACAGCTATGACAAACACCCTGTTGTCATTCCCGTATTTAAGTCTGTTTGACTTTCACAGCTATGACAAACACCCTGTTGTCATTCCCGTATTTAAGTCCGTTTGTAGACTTTCACAGCTATGACAAACACCC
>NW_013934861.1:0-238 GCF_000517525.1 Limulus polyphemus | reverse complement strand
TCTGTTGTTGTTACCAAGAACGTGGAACACTATTAGTAACACACGTTCTTGGTAACAACAACAGATTCATGTGGTTGAACACTATTAGTAACAAACCACACGAATCTCTTGTTTTACCAAGAATGTGTGTGTTACTAATAGTGTTCAACCACACAAATCTGTTGTTGTTACCAAGAACGTGTGTTACTAATAGTGTTTAACCACATGAATCTGTTGTTGTTACCAAGAACGTGTGTTA
>NW_013934860.1:0-393 GCF_000517525.1 Limulus polyphemus | reverse complement strand
ACAGTATCGTTAAATCTTGTGTCTTCTTATTGACAGTACACAGTATCGTTAAATCTTGTGTATACTGTGTACTGTCAATAAGAAGTAAGAACACACAAGATTTAACAATACTGTGTACTGTCAATAAGAAGTCAAAATATTCAACGATAATGTGTCCGGTCAATTAGAACACACAAGATTTAACGCAAGATTTAACAATACTGTGTACTGTCAATAAAAAGACACAAAATTTAACAATACTGTGTACTGTCAATAAGAAGACACAAGATTTAACAATACTGAGTTCTGTCAATAAGAAGACACAAGATTTATAAATACTGTGTACTATCAATGTCTTTTTATTGAAAGTACACAGTATCGTTAAATCTTGTGTCTTCTTATTGACAGTACACA
>NW_013934859.1:0-207 GCF_000517525.1 Limulus polyphemus | reverse complement strand
AAAAAGTGCTTTTTGAAGCATTATTAACAGAAGAATAAGAATTTTCTGCCGAAATAAACACTAGCCGAAAAGTTCTATTTTATTTTACTTTGGATGCGAATAATACTTTTTCGTGAATGTTATAATGTCTCAATTTTTTTCATTCAGAGTAGACATAATTCAAAAGGCGGGGTTTATTTTGTAATAAGACGTCATGATCTGTTAGAT
>NW_013934858.1:0-292 GCF_000517525.1 Limulus polyphemus | reverse complement strand
ATCTTTAGGCCTTACTTGGCACAACTACTCCATGAAATTTGGTAACTAGAGTTACACCTAGGTGCTTATGGAGTAGTTGTACCAAGTAAGGCTAAAGATGAGTATTGTGGTTATAAATTCTGTAACTAGAGTTACACCTAGGTGTTAACTCTAGTTACCGAATTTATAACCACCATACTCATCTTTAGCTTTACTTGGCACAACTACAACATGAACACCTATAACTATAGTTACCGAATTTATAACCACCATACTCATCTTTAGCCTTATCTTGGTACAACTACTCCATGAA
>NW_013934857.1:0-306 GCF_000517525.1 Limulus polyphemus | reverse complement strand
CCCAATGCAGTACATAATCAAGATAACCCGTGTTTTCCTATGTTTTCCACGTACGTCAGCTGTGTAGGTTATCTTGATTATGTACTACATTGGGGTACTTCAGGTGATTAACTTGGGTAAACGATTTTCCTATGTTTGTTTCCCTATGTTTTCCACATACGTCAACTGTGTAGGTTCACCTAAAGTACGCCAATGCAGAACATAATTAAGATAACCTACACAGTTGATGTATGTGGAAAACATAGGGAAACACACATAGGAAAATCTTTTACCCAAGTTAATCACCTGAAGTACCCCAATGTAGTA
>NW_013934856.1:0-223 GCF_000517525.1 Limulus polyphemus | reverse complement strand
ACATCTGGTGGAAGGGAACCTAGACTACCCAACTTACACAAGATGTACACAGACACTGGTAACCTAGACTACCCAACCCATAATCTGTGTACATCTTGTGTAAGTTGTGTGGTCTAGGTTCCTAGTGTCTGTGTACATCTTGTGTAAGGTGGGTGGTCTAGGTTACTAGTGTCTGTGTACATCTTGTGTAAGTTGGGTGGTCTAGGTTACTAGTGTCTGTGTA
>NW_013934855.1:0-228 GCF_000517525.1 Limulus polyphemus | reverse complement strand
TTGTTATAACAGTAAGATGAGACTTAAAATAAGACTGATAATTTAAAGCACATCATGACAAATAAGTGTTGTTATAACAGTAAGATAAGACTGATAATTTAAACCACATCATGACAATTAAATGTTGTTATAACAGTAAGATGAGACTGACAATTAAATGGTGTTATAACAGTAAGATGAGACTTAAAATAAGACTGATAATTTAAACCACATCATGACAATTAAATG
>NW_013934854.1:0-245 GCF_000517525.1 Limulus polyphemus | reverse complement strand
ATGATTATAGCGTTAGATAAAGGTTAGATAAAGGTACAAGATTAGATCAAGATGTCAGAATGATTATAGTGCTAGATGAAGGTTTGATAAAAGTACAATACAAGATTAGATCAAGATGTCAGGATGATTATAGCGTTAGATGAAGGTTAGATAAAGGTACAAGATTAGATCAAGATGTCAGAATGGTTATAGTGCTAGATGAAGGTTTGATAAAAGTACAAGATTAGATCAAAATGTCAGAATGA
>NW_013934853.1:0-214 GCF_000517525.1 Limulus polyphemus | reverse complement strand
ATAAAGGTTCAACATCTGTATATTGTTAGATGAAGACAATGCGAGTTTCATAGATGACTGTCTGTACATAAAGGTTCAACATCTGTATATTGTTAGATGAAGACAATGCGAGTTTATTAGATGACTGTCTGTACATAAAGGTTTAGCATGTACATAAAGGTTCAACATCAGTATATTGTTAGATGAAGGCAATGCGAGTTTCTTAGATGACTGT
>NW_013934852.1:0-272 GCF_000517525.1 Limulus polyphemus | reverse complement strand
AAGGATTTATCAATACTGTGTACTGTCAATAAGAAAACACAAGATTTAACGATACTGTGTACTGTCTATAAGAAGACACAAAATTTAACAATACTATGTACTGTCATTAAGAAGACACAAGATTTGAGAAGACACAAGATTTAACAATACTGTGTCCTGTCAATAAGAAAATACAGGATTTTTCAATACTGTGTACTGTCAATCAGAAGACACAAGATTTAACAATACTGTGTCCTGTCAATAAGAAGATATAGGAATTATCAATATTGTGT
>NW_013934851.1:0-247 GCF_000517525.1 Limulus polyphemus | reverse complement strand
TGTTTTATTACAGTCACAAAATACAATCTGGAGTAGTTATTACAGTCTTACTCCAGATTGTATTTTGTTACTGTAATAACTACTCCAGATTGTATTTTGTGTATTTTGTGACTGTAATAACTACTCCAGATTGTATTTTGTGACTGTAATAACTACTCCAGATTGAATGTTGTGACTGTAATAACTACTCCAGATTTTTTGTGACTGTAATAACTACTCTAGATTGTACTGTGTGACTGTAATAACT
>NW_013934850.1:0-404 GCF_000517525.1 Limulus polyphemus | reverse complement strand
TGGTGATTATTAGTGAGTGTGATGTGTAATATATAGGTGCAGATGTTGACGTCAATGGTGATTATTAGTGAGTGTATGTGTAATATATAGGTGCACGTCAATGGTGATTATTGGTGAGTGTAATGTGTAATATATAGGTGCAGATGTTGACGTCAATGGTGATTATTAGTGAGTGTGATGTGTAATATATAGGTGCAGATGTTGACGTCAATGGTGATTATTGGTGAGTGTAATGTGTAATATATAGGTGCAGATGGTTGACGTCAATGGTGATTATTAGTGAGTGTAATATATAGGTGCAGATGTTGACGTCAATGGTGATTATTAGTGAGTGTGATGTGTAATATATAGGTGCAGATGTTGACGTCAATGGTGATTATTAGTGAGTGTAATGTGTAATATAT
>NW_013934849.1:0-253 GCF_000517525.1 Limulus polyphemus | reverse complement strand
AGAATTACAGTCTTATAGTTTCTCCTACTCGTCTGTCACCCAACTGTCGTGTGACACATACAGAATTACAGTCTTATAGTTTCTCCTACTCGTCTGTCACCCAACTGTCGTGTGACACATACAGAATTACGGTCTTATAGTTTCTCCTACTCGTCTGCCACCCAACTGTCGTGGGACACATACAGAATTACAGTCTTATAGTTTCTCCGCTATAAAGAAATTAAGCTCAAGATAATTTCTACATACATATTCT
>NW_013934848.1:0-240 GCF_000517525.1 Limulus polyphemus | reverse complement strand
ACAGTATCGTTAAAAGCTAGTCAATAAAAGACAAATATTTAACGATACTGTGTACTGTCAATAAGAAGATACAATAGATTTAACGATACTGTGTGTTTCTTCTTATTGACAGGACACATTATTGTTAAATCTTGTGTTTTCTTACTGAGAGTACACATTATCGTCGAATACTGTGTCCTCTTATTGACAGTACACAGTATCATTAAATCTTGTGTCTTCTTATTAACAGTACACAGTATC
>NW_013934847.1:0-359 GCF_000517525.1 Limulus polyphemus | reverse complement strand
TTAAGAAGATACAGGATTTATCATTACTGTGTCCTGTCAATAAGAATATAAAGGATTTATCAATACTGTGTCTTGTCAATAAGAAGATACAGGATTAATCAATACTGTGTACTGTCAATGAGAAGAAACAAAATTTAACCATATTGTGTATCGTTAAATCTTATGACTTGTTATGATAGTACACAGTATCGTTAAATCTTGTGTCTTCCTACACAGTATCGTTAAATCTTGTGGCTTGTTTTTGATAGTACACAGTATCATTAAATCTTATGACTGGTTATGATTGTACACATGTCAATAAGAAGACACGTATTGTTAAATCTTTTATTGACAGGATACTTATCTCCAGGATTTATCAA
>NW_013934846.1:0-214 GCF_000517525.1 Limulus polyphemus | reverse complement strand
CCAACTAATATTGGTTTAATTAACATAATGACATTAACCATCTGTATTTCGTGTATTATAAGTTGTGACTGATGAATGTCTAGTATTCCAGTTTCAGTTTACGATATTGTATGTATAAACGTATTTTCGTTATTTTTTTTTCATTTAACGCTATTATTATTTCTGGGAAATGAAAAATAACGAAAATACTGATTACACCCTGTAGTCTACTTTC
>NW_013934845.1:0-327 GCF_000517525.1 Limulus polyphemus | reverse complement strand
TTTTAAATGATGTAAGATGATTAACCCTGTACTCATCATTTAAAACCAAGTAACCACCAGAATGTAGAGAAGTAAGATGATTAACCTTGTACTCATCTCTACAGTTTGATGGTTACTTAGTTTTAAATGATGTAAGATGATTGACAATGTTCTCTTCTCTACATTCTGGTGGTTACTTAGAACCCTGTATTCATCTCTACATTCTGGTGGTTACTTGGTTTTAAATGATGTAAGATGATTGACCCTGTACTCATCTCTACAGTTTGATGGTTACTTAGTTTTAAATGATGTAAGATGATTAACCCTGTACTCTTCTCTACATTCTGG
>NW_013934844.1:0-244 GCF_000517525.1 Limulus polyphemus | reverse complement strand
GACACTAGTATGTTACTACCTGTTTAAATGTCGTTAATATCTACTGTTGTTTAATATTTTTCTTTGACACTGGTATGTTACTACCTGTCAAAATGTTAAATGTCGTTAATATCTACTGTTGTTTAATGTTTTTCTTTGACACCGGAATGTTACTACCTGTTTAAATGTCGTTAATATCTACTGTTGTTTAATGTTTTTCTTTGACACTGGTATGTTACTACCTGTTTAAATGTTGTTAATATCT
>NW_013934843.1:0-222 GCF_000517525.1 Limulus polyphemus | reverse complement strand
AAAAATATCTGGTCCAAACATTTTACATGTACAAAAACAGTAAAGCTATAAAAATATATAAAATGTTTGGACCAGATGTACAAAAACAGCCAAGTTAGAAACATATCTGGTCCAAACATTTTATATGTACAAAAACAGTAAAACTATAAAAATATCTGGTCCAAACATTTTACATGTACAAAAACAGTAAAACTATAAAAATATCTGGTCCAAACATTTTAC
>NW_013934842.1:0-211 GCF_000517525.1 Limulus polyphemus | reverse complement strand
GGTGGGTGGTGATGACTACCTGCCTTCCCTCTAGCCTTACATTGGTGAATTAGCGCAGATAGCCTTCGTGTAGCTTTGCGCGCAATTCAAAACAAACAAACAAACAATTCTTTCCTCTCTATCTTCGACGACAAGTATTAATTATATCGGTTTAGGACAAGTATTAATTCTTCAGTTTAGGACAAGTATTAATTCTTCAGTTTAGGACAAA
>NW_013934841.1:0-343 GCF_000517525.1 Limulus polyphemus | reverse complement strand
AGTTAATAACTACTATTAACTAAATTATGGTTTAATGACAATTATTAACTACATGTTGGTCTAATAACTATTATTAACTACATGTTGGTCTAATAACTATTATTAACTACATGTTGGTCTAATAACTACTAATAACTAATATTAACTACATGTTGGTCTAATAACTACTATTAACTACATGTTGGTCTAATAACTATTTAGTTAATAATTGTTATTAGATTAACATGTAGTTAATAATAGTTATTAGACCAAAATTTAGTTAATAATAGTTATTAAACCAACATTTAGTTAATAGTAGTTATTACACCAACATTTAGTTAATAATAGTTATTAGTCCAACATG
>NW_013934840.1:0-280 GCF_000517525.1 Limulus polyphemus | reverse complement strand
GTAAATATCAAAACATTCGGTAAAATACTGTGTCAATATAGTAAATATCAAAACATTCGGTAAAATACTGAGTATTTTACCGAATGTTTTGATATTTACAACATTGACAAATGTTGTAAATATCAAAACATTCGTGTGTCAATATAGTAAATATCAAAACATTCGGTAAAATAGTGTGTCAATATAGTAAATATCAAAACATTCGGTAAAATACTGTGTCAATATAGTAAACATCAAAACATTCGGTAAATTACTGTGTCAATATAGTAAATATCAAAAC
>NW_013934839.1:0-643 GCF_000517525.1 Limulus polyphemus | reverse complement strand
GCAACGTTAAAGTGTACCTACATACCAAATTTGGTGAACTTACTGATTTTTTTTCGATTTCTTGTTAGCAGAGGGTCCTAAATTGATGATTCAAGCTTTTTCACTGCAGTACAACATACGCTTTCAGAAAAGCCAATAAAAGAGTAAAATAAAACGACCACAAAAGACGCAAAAATGATAATAGAAAGCTAGAATTTTGCATGTAAATACGCAAGTAAGCAATATTGTCATTTTTGCGAAGGCTAGAATTTTGCATGTAAATACGCAAGTATGCAACGAACGTTCACACAAAATTTGGAGATGATCCGTCTAAATGGAGTTATGGAACGTTTTGCGTTTTGTACCAGTACGTCGTTCCTTTAAAACAAACAGTAGGAAGGTAAAACTCTGCATATTACTACGCAACGATAAAGTGTAAATACATACCAAATTTGGTGAAGAATCATCAATTTAGGACCCTCTGGTAACAAGAAATCGAAAAACAATCAGTAACCAAAATGACAATAGAAGGCTAGAATTTTGCATGTAAATACGCAAGTATGCAACGAACGTTCGTACAAAATTTGGAGATGATCCGTCCAAACGGAACGACGTACTGTTACAAAACGCAAAAAGTTCCATAACTCCTTTAAAACAAACAGTA
>NW_013934838.1:0-435 GCF_000517525.1 Limulus polyphemus | reverse complement strand
AATTTATAACCACCATATTCATCATTAGCCTTACGTGGTACAACTACTCTATAAACACCTAGGTGTAACTATAGTTTCCGAATTTATAAACCACCATATTCATCTTTAGCTTTACCTGGTACAATTACTCCATGAACACTTAGGGTTAGCCTTACGTGGTACAACTACTCCATAAACACCTAGGTGTAATTGTACCAGGTAAAGCTAAAGATGAATATGGTGGTTATAAATTCGGAAACTATAGTTACTCCATGAACACTTAGGTGTAACTCTAGTTACATAATTTATACCACCATACTCATCTTTAGCGTTATTTGGTTCAACAATTACACGAACACCTATGTGTAATTCTAGTTACAGAATTTATAAACACCATACTCATCTTTTGCTTTACTTGGTACAACTACTCCATAAACACATAGGTGTAACTATAGG
>NW_013934837.1:0-213 GCF_000517525.1 Limulus polyphemus | reverse complement strand
ACGTTTTTATTTTTAGGTTTCTACACACTTATATACATTGTTTACTGGTACTAATCTTCACAATAAGTAAAACAATCAACACCTTCTTTCTTTTACCAAATCTAGCACGTTTTTATTTTTTAGGTTTCTACACACTTATATACTTATTGTAAGGATTAGTACCAGTAAACAATGTAAAACAATCAACACCTTCCTTCTTTTACCAACTCTAGC
>NW_013934836.1:0-285 GCF_000517525.1 Limulus polyphemus | reverse complement strand
TACTGTACCGAATCTTGGACTGAATTCTTCTAGTCAACTCTCGATCTACTCTACCAAATCTTGGACTGAATTCTTCTAGTCATCTCTCGATCTACTGTACCGAATCTTGGACTGAATTCTTCTAGTCAACTCTCGATCCACTGTACCTTCTAGTCAACTCTCGATCTACTCTACCAAATCTTGGACTGAATTCTTCTAGTCAACTCTCGATCTACTCTACCGAATCTTGGACTGAATTCTTCTAGTCAACTCTCGATCTACTCTACCGAATCTTGGACTGAATTC
>NW_013934835.1:0-222 GCF_000517525.1 Limulus polyphemus | reverse complement strand
TAGTGTGTTCGTTAAAGGAATGACTAGTGTCACTAGCCTGTCTTTAAGACGTTGGCCTTGATGGTAGGTTGTTAAATGGTAGGTTGTTAAAGAGTGTTCGTTAAAGGAATGACTAGTGTCACTAGCCTGTCTTTAAGACGTTGGCCTTGATGGTAGGTTGTTACAGTGTGTTCGTTAAAGGAATGACTAGCCTGTCTTTAAGACGTTGGCCTTGATGGTAGA